>NC_061113.1:188126887-188215618 GCF_002878395.1 Capsicum annuum
CATCTATTGCAACAGACTCCACATTTATTACAATAGGCTTCGCATATGATACAACAGGCTCCATATCTGATGCAACAGACTCCATATCTGTTGCAATAAGCTCCACATCTATTACAATAGAATCCACATCTGTTGTAACAGATGGATACTGTTTTTTCTGTGATGTAGATTTTTTTCCTCTTCTTTGTAGATATAAGAAACTAAAAATTGATCAACTTTTGCCCGACCAACACAAGAGGCTACAATAAAGATGGGTTTGGAGAAATAAGATACTTGCAGATGGAACCACTTCATATGTAGGAGGTATATATTACTGATAATGTTATCGTGGAAACACACATAGAGTACACTGATTTTGTGAATGTTATTTTTACCGATTAGTTATTGATCATTCAAACAAAATATCTGTAATTTTACAGTTAAGTTTGGTAGGTCCGAACTAATAAGGCTGATGAACCCCGAATATGGTTCTGATACCCTGTTAACATTTAATATTGGTTGTTGCTCACGTTTATATGTCAAGCATTGTGAAGGGATCTAATTTTGGTGGCATTTTAAAGAGATTCAATAGAGATTAGACTAACTTTTAGAGTGCATTAGACCCCGAGAGGGCCTTCAAAGCCTCTCACTGCTTCAACCAAGAACAAAATCAATATTAGTTATTACCCTAGCCCAAATTTATATGATTGGGTTGGTCAGGGTGATAATTATATGCTAGAAGGTGTGGTAGGAGAATGCCTTCAAGGAAAATGGGTGGTTGATGAAAGACTATATCATTTGAGAACTAACTGAAGAGAATACATAGGGTAGAAAGTAACTTCTAGAAAATTTGACCGATGAAACTATCTTAGAACATGAGAAATCTCTATCAAGTGAAAATATGAAATTGTATCTGATAATGAAAAATCCGTCTATTATTTCTCTAAAAGAAAAATAGTGCATATGGTCTCTTTGCTAAGGAGCTGAGTCTAGGTAACGTGGTCGGGATTATCACCTAGATAGAAAATAACAGAAGATCAAGAAAGCAGCCTTACGGGCATCGAGGGTTGAAATGATGTATAGTAAGTCTAGAAAACTTACACCGATAGAAACTGCAGATAAAATAAGAAATCTAAGCGAAAACAATAATTTCTGAATTTTAAATTGCATCTCATACCTTCTTATTTGTTGTTCCGATCAGGTCCACTATTATTGACCTGATCGGAACCACAAACGAAATTGAAAGACAGATTGAGTGTCATTACTTCCTTAGCAATGTGGATATAATTGAGTGTATTTTCTAGCCTTAGCATGCTTTCAACATATCTTGGAAAAGATCAGAGGCTTGTTGTAGTATGTAAATTTTGATAATTTTCAAGCTTGCCTCCAATTTGCTGATTTGGTATTCAAGCTTGTCGTTGCTGTCTTTGAAGTTGGTATAGAGTTCCTAATCTATTGTTAGCTCGATCAGGAACACTATTTTCGAAGTTGTGGCATTTTAGAAACCCTTCAAAACACTTTATTTAGAAGCCTTAATGGATACATGTAAGGTCGTTGTGTATGTTTTTAGGTCAAAATGTGTTGCTTCACAGTCAAGATGTGGTCCCAACAATTGAATAACTCACTTTTATCGAGCGTTGCTCAATGCAACTTGCTTAACCAATATTCAAGGGATTTGATAAATTAATAAGTAAGGAGTTACGTAGTGTTTGGTCTAAACTGACTCTACCAAGCCTATCAAGCGTTAAGTAACTCTAGGCTCATTACCCTATTAAAAACTTTACTCGAGTTAGTGGACAAATCAAATTAGCTCAATCTCTCAGCCTTTCTGTTGATCGCTCTTCTCTAATATAGATGACAAGATATCCTTCATGCAAAAGTCTATACTATTAGTAGAAATTCTTTCCAGAGCAAAAGTCTTCATAAGGCATCAATAGTAAAATCTCAATGGTAGACGACAATATATTTTTGATGAATATGGTATTAAGGTTCGGTTTATTTTGAAAAAAAAGGTCAATCTTAGGGGAAACCATTCGAATGGTTTAATTGATGAATTTTCTTTGATATCTTTGACTAAACCTAAAGAAGGCTTCGATCATTCAACTTTAGATTTTGAAGGAGGAATCATGTCACTCGATACCACATTCATTAAAAAGATATGGCCATCTATCATTGAGTGATTACTATTGATGCCTTCTGAAGACTTCCGCTCTAGCAAGAATTTTTGCTGATGGTGTAGACTTTTGCATGGCTGATATCTTGTCATTTATATTGGAGAAGAGTGATCAGTAGAAATGCTAAAATATTAAACTCATTTGATTTGTCCACCAACTCGGGCAAAATTTTTTGATAGGGTAATGAGCTTGAAGTTACATAATATTTGATAGGCTTGGTAGAGTCAATTTAGATCAAACATTACATAACTCCTTGCTTATTAATTTATCAAATCCCTTGAAGGTTGGTTGAGCAAGCTGCATTGAGCAACGCTCGATAAAAGTGAGTTATTCAACTATTGGGATCACGTCTTGACTATGTATCAACACATTTTGACCTAAAACAAACACAGCAACCCTCCATGTATCCTTTAAGGCTTCTGAAGAAAGTGTTCCAAAGGCCTTCTACAATACCACAGCTTTAAAGATAGTGTTCCTAATCGAGCTCACAAGAGACCAAGAACTCTATACCAATTTCAAAGACGACAACGCCAAGCTTGGATACCAAATCGGTAAGCTGGAGGCAAGCTTGAAAGTTATCGGGATTCACATACTACAGCAAGCCTCTGATCTTCTCCAAGAAATGTTGAAAGCATGCTAAGGCAAGAAGCACAATCAATTAATCCATATTGCTAAGGAAGTAATGACACTCAATCTGTCTTTCAATCTCGTTTGTGGTTCCGATCAGGTTAACAACAGTGGACCTGATTGGAACTACAAATAAGAAAGCATGAGATGTAATTTAAAATTCAGAAATTTCCATCTTTGCTTAGATTCATTATTTTAATAGCAGTTGCTATTGGCGTAATTTTTCTGGACTTGTTGTACATTATTTTAACCCCCGATGCCTGTAAGATTGCTTTCTTGATCTTCTACTATTTTCTATCTAGGTGATAATCCCGACCACGCTACCTAGATACAACTCCCTAACAAAGAGACCATATGCACTATTTTTCTTTTAGAGAAACAATAGACGGATTTACATTATCGGATACACACTTTCATATTTGCACTTGATTCAGATTTCTCATGTTTTAAGATAATTTCATTGGCTAGATTAGCTAGAAGTTCCTTACTACCCTATGTATCCTCTTCAATTAGCTCTCAGATGATATAGTCTTTCATTAACTCCCCTTTCCCTCTCAGACATTCTCCTTCAACTACTTTTGGGGTATAATCATCTTCTCGAACAACGCTTCCATATAAATTTAGGCCAGGGGAATTTCTATTGATTTTTCATTCTTGTTTGATGCTGTGTGAGGCTTTGAAGGCCTTCTCAGAGTCAAATGCACACTTAAAGTTAAGTTCAATCACTATTGGATCTCTGCAATGACACCAAATATTGATCCCTTCTCAAAACTTGACACGTATAAACATGAGCAACAACCGTCAGTAGTTCGTAATAGGGTATATGCATCATCTTCATGGGGCCCTCAACTTTATCAATTTGAACCCATCAAACTTAACTGTACAATGCAGGATCTTATTTGAATGATCAGTACCTAGTCGGTTAAAAGTTGTATTCACAAAAACATTGTACTTTGTGCTTGTTGTCTAGATAACCTTATCAGTAATACTTAACTCCTACACATGACAGTGGATCCATCCATCTATACGTACCTTATTCTTTATAGCCCATCTATGACTTAAATTGAATAAATAGATGACTAACAAGTTGCAACAGATGACACATCTATTTAAATTGTCAAATAATTGCAGACATTTGTTACGACAGATGATCAATCTATTGCAACATATGACATATCTGTTGGAAAAATCAAACAGATATATCCATCTATTGCAACAGATTGACAATATGTTGTAAGTTATCTAACAGATGAAATATATTTTGCAATAAATTATCCATCTGTTAGATTTATTTTAAAGCAATTTTTTTTTCTTTCTAAAATACATTAAAAGATAGAATGTTGTATTTAGATCTATTTTTGTAATTTACATATTCGAAAAGTCACTAGTTTTATTTAATTAAAGGATGAACAGTCGTGGCTTTTTGACTAACCCCTTCAAATTCAATCATTTATAAATAGGTCCTTCCTTGTTCAGTCTGCTGCACTTACAAATATGGATGATCCAGATTCGTACAAGAAGATTCATATCGAGTCCTTGCGGAAACTTCAAAGGCATTTTGATGAACTCTAGAGGGATTTTGCCAACTTCAGAGCAAGGTTGAGGAGGGCCCTGCTGCTGCCGGATGAAAATTATCCTGTTGACAATAATAGTAACAATAATAATAATAATAATAATAATAATAATAGTAGTAGTAGTAATAATAATTAGGTTATGTTTTTTCTTTTAGCGTATGTATTTTCCTCCTTTTGTATATCGGATCTATCTAAGGAATTCAAAAATCTATGTTTGATGGTCAACTTGGAATTTTTAATTCTTATTTAAAATTTAATTATCATTCTGTTTATTCCTTATTCTCAATATGTCGATGATTGGTGGTAGGGATTGAGCATTTATGGCAACAGAGGTTAATCTGATGCGACAGATGGACCATATGTTGCAACAGACTGTTATTAATAAAAAAAAGGTTATTGTTGTTATTGAGAGGGTGAAAAGACATGAATTTTCGGTTATTTAATATGAAAAATGATTTGTAAATAAATAAGAAGTAAATAAATGATAAACACAATTTATAACCGTAAAAGAATGATTATTTAATTTTATTAACTGATTGTGACTTTTCACTATTTTTTTTTAAAATTTGTTTTTAAAAATTATTTATTTATTATATAATAAAAAAGTCACAATATTGGAATTGTTAAGAAAAAAGTGAACAAGTGTGACTTTTTTTCTAAAACACATTCAACAATGTTATTGATGCATCAAATTCCCCATCTGTTGTGACTGATGTATCAGCTGTTAGAAGAAATAAACAGACGGTCGATTTGTTGCAACAGATGGTTTTATCTAATGTAGATATACAATCTGTTTTCAGAACTCAATAAAATGGTTATTATTTTATTAAAGAAATGGTTATTGAAAAGGTGTCTTTAATTTATAAATTGAGAAAAAGGCTATTTAATAATAATAAGCTGAAAAGTCATGACTTGTCACAATAATAAAAAAATCACCAACTTAATTTAATTAAGTCGTTTGTTTTCACAGAAAACAATAAGGAAACAAATGAAAAACACAATTTATAACTGTAAAAAAATAGTTATTTAATTTGAATAATTGACGTTAATATTAAATAGGCGCCATTTCTTTTCACAGAAAATATTTTTGTTTTAAAATCTATTTTTTAATTTATATAATAAAAAAGTCAGAAAATTTGGATTAATGATATGATGATAATTTTTTTTTTAAAAAAGATAGATTACATGTTGCAATAGATATATTATCTAATGCAACATGTTTTCTATTTGTTGCAACAGATTATATATCTGTTGTCACAGACTAGTTATCTGATGTAACAGATATAGAATCTGTTGTCATAACTCAATAAAAATATTTCTTGGAAAGAACTAATTAATAATAATAATCTAAAAAGTTATGACTTATCACAATATTTCTTAATTTAATTAAGTCATAACTTTTTACGGTAATAAAAAATGTAATTAATAAATGGAGGTGAACAATTAGATTATATGTTGCAACAGATAGATTATATGATGCAATAAATTTTCTATTTCTTGCAACAGATTATATATCTGTTGTCATAGGTGAGTTATCTGATGCAACAGATATAGAGTCTACTGTCACAACTCAATAAAAATAGTTCTTGGAAAGAACTAATTAATAATAATAATAATCTGAAAAGTCATGACTTATCATAATATTTCTTAATTTAATTAAGTCATAACTTTTCACAGTAATCAAAAATAAAAAATATAATTAATAAATGGAGGTGAACAGTGGCACCTTTTTGCCACTCATTCAGATTCAATCCTCTATAAACAGGTCTCTCCTTACTCAATCATTTATTCAACTACACTCTATTTACTTATTGTATCTTGTCTTGCATATTAAACCTTCCACCACTGTCTCTTTTGTGACTCAAGTAACTTTTTTTCTTGCCAATTTGTAGTATATGTTGTATTACATTCGAACATTCTTTTCTTTACTTTTGTTTTTACGTTTTTTGTCAATTCATATGTGTTCTAGATATGGATGATACAGTGTGGAGCATTGCTTTTCTACAAGACGCCGTGAATGAACTTCGGATGCAAGTTCGTGACCTGCAATGGGAACTGGCAGCAGTTAGAGCAAGGATGCTTCGTGAGATCCGCAGGCTGAGGAGGGCCTTGCTGCTACCTGTTGAAGATTGGCCGCCTGATAATAATAATAATAATAATAATAATAATAATAATAATAATAATAATTAGATTATTTTTTCTTTTAGTCTATGTATACGTATTTTTATTTATTTTTGTTTATTAAAAAATTATGTTTGATCAACTTTAACGTTTTAATTCATATTTAATTTTCATTTTGTATATTATCTTCCCAAAAAACATGTCGACGGTTGGACGTAAGAAATAATTTTGAATCCAGTAGCAATAGCAAGAATTGAAACATATTGGTTATCTATTGGGTTTGTGGCAGGGGCTGATTTGTGTTGTTCTAAATAGATTAATCATCTGTTGCAATAGATTACTCATATGTTGCAATAGATAAGCGGTCTGATGCAACAGATAATAAGTCTGTAACTAGTTTGTTGCAACAGATAACTAGTCTATTGCAAAAAATAAATCTTTTATTGCAATAGATTACCCATCTGTTCGATTCATGTTACGGGCACTATAGAAGAATAAATATGAATCCAACATATGAGTCTTTCATTGCAAAAGATTACTCATTTGATGCACCAGATAAGTGATCTATTTAAATTGTAGGCACTTATGTTGAATTCATGATCGGATTCTATCCATTGTTGAAAAAAACAACAGTAACTGTGTACCCAGATGACAGATTCAAATATAAATCATAATTTTACTTATCAAAGTCACCTATGAAGTAATACCAAAGTGAAAAGTGATGTAGGAAATAAAATTTGACCTAACAACAACAGTAGCGGTAACAACAACAACAACAACAACAATACTCGACAAGAAGAAGATGATGATGATAATGAAGTAGAAAATAATGACAGTGAAGTAGAAGATGATGAATAAAGTAGCAGCAATAATAAACAACAATAATCATGAAAAGAGAGAAGACAACAATGAATAACAAGAGAGAGAAACACATCTTTTTTCCCCCTGTTTCCTGTTATATTAACTAATATTTAGATCAAAGTGTAAATTTAAAAACTTGTGAGTTATTTTAAAACTTTTCCAAATTTCTTAATCCATAATAAAGTAATTGTCACCTCCACTCAATTATTAAGACTTGTGTCACCTACACCTCATTTTAAAACTCTTTTGTCACCTACAACCCAATACCCCGAGTTAGAATACTTTGATTTTTGGATTCATTATAGCTTTAGAGTTTCATTTTTGATAAATAAATTCTTAATTTAGGTTAGGTTTTTGGTAGGTTTAATCACAAATATGTTTGTATTTTGAGGTATGTTTTCTAAAATTTTGGTATGATTTTTATATTTACAAAAGTAAATTGTCATATACTTTGATAGATAGATGATTCCTAATTAAAAAGTTTTATTTTGTGATTTTAGTATGTTCTTGAAATTTAAAATAATAAATTATCATGTATTCTTGATAAATTCTCACTATTTGAGAAGTTTTCTGTGATTTTTATTATTAATAATTCATTGATATAATAGATATAGATATTTTTAAAAGGTCAAGATCATAATTTAATCACAAAATATGATTTCAGTAATGTATCTGTTAGAGAATGATTAATTTTCATAAACCTATTTATTCATATAAGTATATATGTCACGAGAACTTGCAAACCCAACATTATATATGTGTTAAATCCGGTTCAATATCCCCTGCTTGAATCTCAAAGTAAAAGTGGTTTAAATGATAGATGCAACAACCACTTTTTGGCTGCTGAATTTTCCTTTATTTTACTATGATTTAGACTGTGTTTTAATAGGAATTTTGGCCATAAAAGCCAAGAAAAGGAAAAATATGCTAAAAATATCTGCACTTAGGCGAAATTTGTTGTTATGCACCATGAACTTTGCGGGGGTCCTATGACCCCCTAGACTATTTTTTACCGTATTTAAATGACATATATTTGCTCCTTATCAAATATTTTTTCTTACGCGCTCAATGTGCGTGAAATACACGTAGTAGTCCAAGTGGCTAAATATATACCAGTTAAATACGGTAAAAAATAGTCTACGAGGGGTCATAGGACCCCTGCAAAGTTCAAGATACATAACTGCAAATTTCGCCAAAGTAAAGGTATTTTTCGCACCTATTTTCTCAAAAAAAATTGAGTTGAACTTGAAGTTGGAGTTAGAATTGGAAATATAGTTTTAGCTGTGTTTGATCATGAATATGATTTTTGTGAGAAAAGTGAGAGTGAATTGTTTCACTTTTTCAAAGTTGTATTCACAAATTTTATGGCCTAACATTATTTCTTGAATAAAGTGAAAAAAGTTTCAGAAAAAGATTACTTTCTCATGGCTACCAACATAATTTTGATTATTAATATAATGAAAACTATTATTCACTATATTTAATCTTTTTCCTTAATTATTAGTATGATGATAGGTTATCATGCTCCTCTTTAAACATACTATTAAATTTTTTTTCGTTATTTTGGTTAAACTTACAGTTAATTTCTTCCCAAAAGATAATTTTTCTCTTTGTTGATTATTGTATTTTATCCATCAATATAAAGATGCAACATAATACAACATGCTATACTATTTGAAAGACAATAAGTATCATTTATATTATTTAAATAGATATACATTTATTTCAACATCAATTGATACTTTTAATAAATTGTTTTATTGATTGATGTAAGATAGACGCGCAGAGCACGTATACTAAACAAGTTATTATAATAACATAATTCAACATCATCAATATTGTTATAAAAATTATCAATTAGTATAATTAAAAAGAATCTGTTTATTGAAAATGTTGAAACATCGGCATCGCTACTTATAACTAATTTTAAAGAGATCCACTACTAAAAAAGCTATAAAAAGAGAACTAAAAAGGTCTATTTCCCTGAAAAAGAGACTTCAAAAGCGATCTCAACGAATGGTCTCTAGAACATAGGTCGCTTTTTGTAACAGACCTCATGCGGTCTCTTGAAAGCAACCTCACAAGGTCGCTAAATTATTTTTTGAATTTTCCAATAAGAGACCTCGTGAGGTCTCTAAACTATTTTTCATAATTATTATTATTGTATTAATAGAGACTTCATAAGGTTTCTATTTGATTTTAGTTTTTTTAATTAAAAGACACCTCATTAGGTGACTATTATTTCTTTACTTTTCACTATAAATAATTTATTTAAAACATAGGTGACCTCTTGTAGTCTCTTATTTGAGTGTCTAGAAAATAAAATTGCAAAAAAGAGACCAGGTCGCTTTTATTCAATTTGAAAAAAATAAAAATACAAAATAGCAACTCATGAGGTCTCTTTTTTGAAAAAAAGTATTAATAAAAAAATAAAAAATTGATGACAAACAGTTTTTACACACACCTGCCATGTTAATTCAATTCAATAATATACAATTTAATCAACTAAATCGAGCTCCAAGAGCTCCTACCAATCAATCAAACAACAACACAACTACTAAATCAATGAACACTAAATTAAAATCAACTTTAGTGTACCATGAAATTGAACGAGAAAACACAAAATCAAGTTATTTATACAATACTATTAATTAGACTACTTGAAAGTTCTCATGCATTCAAAAACACTTAATAATTCAAATAAACCATCATATCTAACACAAAACTCAATTTTAACAATGTGGTGGTGCATTGTCCATATAATAATTCTCACCATCTTCGTCACTATTGGACTCCTCAGTCACATCTCTGTATTGACCATATACTTCAAGTAAAATAGATAGAGACTGGGAAGGTCGGGGGGGGGGGGGGGGGGAATACATCACCAGGACAAGGGGGAATCCCCCGAAGTAAGTAATGCATCAAATTGGGCCTTCATTCCCGCATATTGTATATATCTTTGCCTTTTTCTAGCCTGCAAGGTCTTAGCTTCATTAGATAGTTCAGCTATATGCTGCTTTAAAGCCAAAATTATCTTCCTTGACTTATCATCCAGGAGACTACCGAGGCCTTCTAGTTTCGAATAAAATTTATGAAAGGTTCATTACGGAAAGCCATAATCATACTCATACCTACTCGGATCAACAACCATATCTAATCATATTCTCTCATTCAGCTCTTGGCTAAGTGGCATATCTTGACTATCATCTCATAGAGTCCTACGAAAATCCTCTATAGATAGTAGATATCGATTTTGAATTTAATGATAATAACATTAAAATATAAATTTAGGAAATAAAGTAATTACTAATAGAAATAGAGGCTTACATAGGTCAGTTGAGCTCGTCGTTCAACCCAAACATCAAGATCTCAGGTGTTTTCTTTTTCCTTTTGTGTGTATCCTTGAAAGCGTCAACCTGTGTTATCGGCCTCCCATACTTTTTTTCCTGCAAACAAAATTAAATTAAATTTTAATAACAATGAAATAATGTTTATGAAATAATTGCTGAAACATCAAAATATTGCACCAGATATGATAAAATAGCTAGACTGAACCTTTTGGATATGAGTTTATATAGATCTTTCTTCCTTTGTTCTGTTGCTTTCATATAGTTTTTCAGCTCCAATGCTTCAGACACCATTAGCAGTGGTGAGCCTACAAATTGTCTAATGATTAAAATGAAATAAAAAAGTAACCAAAGAGAAATTGGAAAATATATATTGAGAAAGCAGGAAAACATAGGTAGGATAAAACAAGGTAACAAAAGAGATATTTTTTAAAAATATATATATATTTATGGATAATATAATCTAGCTATAATTGTGAAATATCCAAAAATTTGCAAGTAAAAATATAAAATATTTATTATATAAATCGTGGTTTGGATTGTAATTTCATTAATTAAATCATAATTACTAATTTTAACTTATGTCATATGTCTGTCATCCAAGCAGGAACTTGGAGAAAATGGAGTCAATAGAAATGAGGAGGAGCCGATTTCGGCCAATGGTGTGCACATAAATTTGGAAACAAGAAAATAATAGTGTCACGATCCAAAAATGAGAGTCATGATGGTACTTGTTGCGGTATACTTTGACAAGCAAGCCTATCACCCACACTGATACAAAAAGAGGAAAAGATAGAAATACCTCAAGGTAAAGCTTATAGAACGAAGTCAAATCATGCAAGTAATTATAACAATGCAGAAAGAACATATCCAAATATCATACATTCCCAAAATCAGGTGTCAACAGTGTAAACAATAGTTATAATACAAACAATGAATCAAATACATCAGAAATATCCACACTGGGTCAACATTTGTCTCTAAATATAAATAAAGAAATAAGTACTATAAAAAGATAGAGGTGAACTCCAGACACATGAATGTCCAACCGTTACCTTAAGAAATCTTAAGGCACTCGAAATCAACCAATTTGAGGTGTACTCGAACTAGGACTTGCATCAAAAGGGTACAGTAGGCGTGAGTACGATCCACTTGTACTCAGTAGGTATCATAAGCCGACCAAGCAAAATAGTAAATAAAGCATACAAAATATATACTAAGGACACGTCACCTGTAACCAAAAAATATCCCATAATGGTAGTCCATATCGCTTGCGCTAATAGTTATAATATATCATAAATACAACAACAACATAACAAGTATAACACAAGTATACATTATATAACATGCAAATATAAACAGAGAAGAACATGTATATACGAGATGGTCTAGTACAAGTAACAAGATATAGAGCAAGTAGACATATAACAAGTCAATAGTAAATTCAATCACAATATCAACACAATAAAGCAAACGCAATGCATAAGATGATGATGCTAATAACGATGATATTATGATGATGATGATGATGATGATAACGATGATATTATGATGATAATGATGATGCTTGAAGTTGGCACACAGCCTTGAAGTTGTCATACAAACTTGAGGTTGACACACAACCTTAAGATTGGCACACACCCTTAAGATTGACACACAACCTTGAGATTAGCACACAACCTTATTTTCAGTATTTCCAGTGTTTTCAAAGCACATACATAGACTAAGACACAAATTAAGTACACATACATGGCAACAAATAACATAAACCAAGAAAAAATAAGTGATATGATGCGTATGATGACATGAGAATGATGACCAATGTTCACAACCATTCAAAATGAGTATTTCCACAACCAATCCATATGATGTATTTCTACAATCAATTCATATGATGTATTTCTATAACTATCCATAATGTTACAATTTCACAACCACATGAGCCACTATCCGCTCACTATTTTCACTATCCATGAATTTTCTACATGATCCATATGCCCATAAAGTATGAACATATCACAATATGCCAAAGGAACCACAATAGGCATTTCTAACATCACAATACAATAATCACATGTATTCCAGGTTATCAACATCATATAAGACCCCGGACGGTCACACATATCAGATGATATCACATATTCGATAATTACATCACATTTAGGCCCCCACATGGGAACAACATATAGATAATTATATTTCATAATTAGTTTTCAACCTTAACATACATTTTTGTATACAAATTAACTATCTAGCCCAATTTGAGAAGTTAAGTCATAACCTACCACGAATGTCGAAACCTGTTCGCTACACATCAAACTCACGATCTTACTTTCCATGAATAATTATAAACTCTACTAAAAACATCAAATATGGATTACGCATTAAAACAAAATCAACGACATCCATATTGATTACTTTTAGTTCAGGGTCAAAACGGACCTCCATAATGAGTTTTTGAAAAAGAAGGGTAAAATCATAACTTTACTTTAAAAATGTGTTCTCCATATTTTTAAGAACCTACAGCTGAAACCCAAGTCAAATCGAGTAAAAACTGAGGTTTAAATTGAAGAATAATTATTTTTAAGTTTTAGCGGATAAATCCTTTGAAATCCGGGTTAAAATCAAGAATTGAAGTTGTTTTGAAGGTTAAATTGATGACAAACTAGTAATTATAAGACTAAAATATTATTCAAGTGGAAAGGAGTGAAATTGGAGTTTAAAATCAAGCCCTAAGATTTTAGAGGTTTTGAGAAATTAATCAATAAATTACTAAAAAAAATGAGTGATTTCTTACCTTAAATCCGTAAGACAATCAAGAAATAGATATTAATATAGCTTCCTAAGCACCCACAAGCTTCACTTTTAAGCTCTTACACTATTTTAGAGATTAACTCTCAAGAGACAAGATGAAAAATGAGCAAAATGGGCCAAAAAAGATGATGCTTTAGTAGTGCAGATTTTTTAGTACCAGCTATTGAAAAAACTATTTTTTGAGTCCAATCCAGACTTCGACGGAGTGTCCGAAATTCTTTCGGAGTTTGATATACACAAACGAACTATGTAACCACACTAAATTCAATGCTCCAAACTCAATGGCGATATCAAATTTATGAAAAAAAAATATTATTTTCACAAAGTTGATCCCCAAAACTCAAAATCACAATTTTCCAAATCGAAGGTCATAATAAGATTTAAAAGCTGTAAAATCACACCAAACATGTTACCACTCTAATCGATATTCTGAACACATTGGTGAAGTTATATTTTTCATCTAAGGCCGTTTTGACCAAATGTGAATCCCATACCATATTTTAACTTCTTCCAACTTTTGACCAACGGGTTGAAATGAACTCGGGTGTATCGGGACCCAAATTAAAGGTCTACCTAGCCTACAATCGATATTCTAGTGCTTATGACGTAGTCCATTTAGCCATCCGAACAAATCAAAAGATATCCACATAAGTTTAAAATAAGGTTCTCAAAGCCATCAAAAATCACAATATCTCATAAATGACACCAAAATGCATTTGGAAATCGTGTCAATCACCCATGTTAGAAATTGCTTTAAGTTACAGCACTAGTTTTAGTAAAATAAATTATTCAGATTAGGATAAATTTGAATTTTAAATTTTAAATTTTAATTAGGTTGTTAGTTTGTTTAGTTAGTTGAGATATTTTAGGATATTTTGAATTTATGCTGATTTTCTTTGTAAGTTGGCTGTTTAAAGCCCTCCTATGCTTAAGAAAAATTATTGAAATCTATTGAAAGATTTCAATCCATTGAGAGCCATTTTAACCCCTTTTTGCTGCCCCATCTTTTTTTAAAAAAACCAACAGTGGTATCAAGAGCCTCATTGATCTTACGGGATTTATGAGTTCTTCCAAAGCATTACCATACCATTTTAACCTGCAAGGGCTACCTTTTTAATCCATCAGGGCTACCCATTTTAACCCATCAGGGCTACCATTTTTAATCCAAGCTTATTTTCAAAGTGTAGTGCTATCTTCAATAAAAAAGATGTCAAGCAACAGTCTCTCATTAAATGCCCCAAAAATTTTTACTGCCGAAAAACTATCAGATTTGGTCAGTGAAAATGAAATCATATTTTATAAACTATGATTTATGTAATGTTGTGATGAAATAAAAATTCTTACAACATTTTGTAAAGCTTATAAAAGTACTTTCAAACAATACAAGATTGTTGATGGTTTTTCAGTAAAGAATCAAAAAAAAAAAGAGAACGATCAACATAAAAAAGATGTGCAAGTTCAAAAATAATTCTGAAGTACAATTTGCGGAAGTAGAAATTGAGGTGGAGCAATTTTTTTAAATCACAGTAACTAAAGCAAATGAGGAGTATTGGAAATTGTTTTAAGTTACTGCAGTAGTTTTTAGTAAAATAAATTATTTAGATTAGGATAAATTTGAATTTTGAATTTTGAATTTTAATTAGGTTGTTAGTTTGTTTAGTTAGTTGAGATATTTTGGTTATTTTGAATTTTGAATTTATGTTGATTTTCTTTGTAAGTTGGCTATTTAAAGCCCTCCTATGCTTAAGAAAAATTATTGAAAGCTATTGAAAGATTTCAATATATTGAGAGACATTTTAACTCATTTTTGCTGCCCCGTCTTTTTTAAAAAACCAACAACCTTCACACTCCAAAAATATCATAATGCAACTATGGAGAGGGGTAAAATAGTCAAATCACACAGAAACATATTTTTCACATATTTCAACAAATTTTCTAATCGTTACATCATCCACCACTAAAAAACTTATTCGTCCTCGAACTAAAGGAAAAAATATACCTGAATCAATAAAGAGTTGAGGATAAGAACTACACATATCAAACTTAACTTACCAAGTAGCCTCATTTATAGGTCGGTGTCACCACTGAACCTTAACCAAAAGGATAACTCTAGAGCGTAATCGTCTAACATCCCTAGCCAAAATGGAGATTGGATCCTCAACAAAAGACAATTGCTTATATAATTGAACTGACTCCCAACGAATAACCTAAGACTCAGCCAGAATTTAACAGTGAAGCATAGAATAATAAAAAACTGGATGAACAGTCGCTAGATTTGGGGGCAAAGCTAACTCATAGGCTACATCATCAACAGTCTGAAGAATCTCAAATGGACCAATATACGTAGGTATAAGCTTGACCTTCTTTCCAAACACAATCCCTATCATGCCCTGTTTTTACCAAAGGTTAAACAAAACATAACTCATGGACTCTAAAAGAATTAAAATCTATACAAAGTTGCCACCTAATTTTTAAGAAAAACAAGAAAACCTGTTTATGTATAACACGTATGAATAATGTTTTAGTCTGCAAAAAATCAATTGAGATTCTAGGTAAGGGTTCTAGTTATCCTGAAGGGAAGGGGTTAGGCACCCTTCAGGATCCACAAATGTGGTACCCGTCTAGACTAAATTTATCAAAGAGGGAGCAAGTATAAAAATAATGTAAAAGGTATATGTGTATTAAATATAAAATAATTCTTTTAAAAAAAATAAATGCAAAGGTATATGTCAATTAAGTATAAATAATTCTTTTGAAAACATAAATATTTAAAAACGGTACAAAGATCTCTCTCTCTCTCTCTCTCTCTCTCTCTCTCTATATATATATATATATATATATATATATATATTAAGTATATAAATAAAACATATAATTATGAGAACACGTAAGAAATATGTATAAAAATGAATGAATTATTTGTGAAAAGGAAAAGTATTCTGTGGCGTATGAATGAAAAAATATCTTTTGTGTACTATGAAAGGAAAAACAGTTTACAAATTTCTACTTGAAAAGAAAAAATTTCAAAATGTTTATGATGTAAATATGCGGAAATTAATTGATTAATTTTATTTGTTTGTGTAAATATTAACAACCTAAATCTTGCCTAAATGTGCGATGAGAATTATGTATATTAGGAACATCCCCACCCGACCATCCAAAAGTAAAGTTTTCACTATATTTGTACAAGTATAAAAATATAAAATACAACACAAATTTAAAGTCTTCTTTGAATGCCACTCCCGACGAGTATCCCCATAATAAAAAATGTTAGTAACAAATCAAAATAAATTTAAAATATATGTGCATATATGTATATAAAAATAGAATTTTTTATTAAAGTGTGGGTTTAGATAAAGTTTTAAATATTATAAAGATTTTGTCATTTCCAAGTTTATTTATTTTTGTTATGCATTTTTATACATAATGTTCGTATTTTATTTGGGGAGGCTTCAAAAATCAACGGAGAATTTCTTCATTGGCCAACTGTTGATGCTTGATATGAATAAATAAACTTGAGAAAAATGAAGTTCATCTTTGTAATGGGGTGGCCTCAAAAATCTAACGGAGAGATAATTTCATCGGCCATGTGTCTATTCTTGATATAAAATAAATAACTTGGAAAGTAAAGATTCATCTTTTGTATTGGGGTGGCCTCAATTATCTGACAGAGAGATAATGTCATCGTCCATTTGTAGTGTACTATCTTATTTTGTTACTAATTTAAAAAAATATAAAGGGCAAAATTAGTCCCCCAGACAATATAACACAGTAGCAAAGATAGAAAATCTGTAAAAATTTGAGCAGCCTGAAATTACAGGAGCGTTTGAAACATGTAAATGCTCGTCGAAAAGTATAGAGTTTTGTCAACTCCGGCAAACAATATTTAGAGCGATAATAAAGAGCAGGTAAAACAAAACATTATTTTTCAGTCAGTTTCAATAAAAAATCCAACAACACAATATTGATGAATAATACAACAAAACCCAAACTATCAAAGAATTTTTCGATCAGTGATAGCAACAAATAGAGGAAGAGAATGATGTTGCTTCCACAACCTTCGCCAATGTGATACCGAAAGCCGTGAACTTTGGCCATATCTAACTCATTTTGATGGGCAGTGGCTGTGGTATTATTTGTCAATGGTTAAATCTGGCAGTGACAGTGAAGAGGGGTAGGGCGACGCATGGTAGTGGTACCTCGCCGATCATCACTTCTGGAAAGAAGAGGCAACCAATAAGAACACGACATCAAAGAGGAGGGGCTGGGTCAGAGTTTTCACTAGCCATGATGCTTGTTCATGATTCACCAATGATGGGGGAGCGAAGGTTACATTGTGGTCGGAGGTGGTCAGTTTTGGGAGTTTAACCGGCTGGATTTGGTGGTTCTTGGTCGAAAAAAGCCCATCGGTGGTCAAATATGGTGAGACAGTAGCGAAAAAGAGTTGGAGGGGTGGTCTCTGATAGATCTAGTTCATGGTGGTCACCGACAGATCTGGTTCATGGTGGCACTGATGTTTTTACCGGCTAGAGCGGTGGTTGGCGGTGGTTTACTGGTGGCAGTAGAGCGGCGATGGTAGCGTGATTGGTTAAGAAAGATGAGAGAGGAAGAGAGATGCATATATATGTTGGTGTGTGTATGTGTGTTGGTGTGTGTATATTGTTATTTTTTCAAAGAATTGTGTGGCTGGCTCCCCTTTTTTTTAAGCTGAGAGGTAGAAAATAAAAATCTATCCTCTCAATTTTTGTCTCATGGGGTGATTGTTCTCCCTTTTGTTTGTGTGTGTGATTATTATACTGTCTCAAAATAATTGATCCGACTCAGTATTTGCGGACCGTAAATATATAGACATTACTTTGTAATTATGAAAAAAATGTAAAGAATGTTGAAAATATTAAAAAATGTAATTAATTCTAAAATGTTTTTAAAATGTGATGTCATGTCATGAAGTATACTGATGATCATTAAATATTAAAATGATAATGAATTGATAAACATTCCAATGTACAGAGAATTATTAATAAATTATAAAAAAGTAAAAATATGAAGATAAATTGATAAAATTCTAAAGTAAGGATGAATATCAATAATTTATTAACAATTATCAAAATATGTGAAAATTATATTTTGTGCCCTTTAACACTCAAGAAGCCTAAAGACGTTAGTTTAAGCATGGAGAGCAAAAATTGGGTGTCAACAGTTGCCTCTTTTCATTTGAGGACGATGTAGAAGTCTTCAAATGAAAACATTGATGTATAGCCAATTTTGCTCAACAAAAGATTATTTTTTTATGGAAATTCGATTGACCTTCAATTTAGAGTTGCCTACATACCTTGAGTTGTACGAGGATCAGGTTGGGTGTAGTTCAAAAGAATAGGTGAATTGCCTCTTGTCCCATTATTAAGGGATGAATAATCATGTGGAATGATTATTGAGAGGAGGACTGTTTGGGAATACAAGCTCTCACATGGGGATGCAATATTATGTACTTCTTGGGGAGAAAGAATGATTATGTGGTTGTGATGACCGAGCTCTGCATAGAGCTTCCTACATATCTCGAGTGCCGCAAGAATAAGGTCAATGTAGTTCGGAATGAGAAAATAGGAGAAATTTTGAGACGGTTCTCAAAATTTGCCCCAGTGTACGATTTGACTAACATTTGGCTTTTTGAATGGAATTTGAAAAAAATGTATTGTTTTGAATTGTATTTTTGGTTTAAAAGATGTATTATGTCTTCGAATGTCTATGTAGACTTGTGGATGAATAACGTCTTCGATTATTTACGGGAAATTATGTGATGAATGAAAGATGTCTTAGATTGTCTATAAAGACTTGATGCATGACATCTCTAATTGTCTATGGAGACTGATGTTGATTGTCATCTTTAATTGTCTATAAAAACTATGTGATGAATAATGTCTTCGATTGTATATGAAGACTTGATGCATGACATCTCTAATTGTCTATGGAGACTGATATCGATTGTTATCTTTGATTGTCTATGATGACTGATATGATGTCTTAATTATTTACAAAGACAGATATTGATTGACATCTCCAATTGTCTATGAAGACTATGTGATGAGTGATGATATCTTTGATTATCTACGAAGACTTGATGCATGACACCTCCAATTGTCTATGGAGGCTGGTGTTAATTGTTGTTTTTGATTATCTACGGAGATTGATATTGGTGATGATGTCTTCAATTGTCTATGAAGACTTGATTACAACTCTAATTATCTATGGAGACAGATGCTGATTGTCATCTCTGATTGTCTGAGGAGACTATGTAATAAATGATGTCTTTGATTGTATACAAAGACTTGATGACATCTCCAATTGTCTATGGAGACGGATTTTGATTATGGTAAAGTCCTCTGGTTGTTTTGGTGCATGATATCTCTGATTATCTATGGAAACTGATAATAATGGTCATCCTCAATTGTCTACGAGGACTAAGGTCATCAACTGGTGAGGTGATTGAATTCTAATGGCCTCTCGATTGGTGGAATAGCTGGAAGGTAATAGCCTCTCGACTGGCGGGGCTGTTTAAATTAAAGAGCTCTCGACTGATGGAGCAAAAGATAATAGCCTCTCGATAGGTAGGCTATGGAGATAAGAGGGCTCTCTACTGGCAGAGCGACTAGAAGGTAATAGCCTCTCGACTGGTGGGGCTATAGATATAAGGGGGCTCTTGACTGGCGGAGCATATAAAAGGTAGTACCCTCTCGACTAGTGGGGCTGTTGAAAGGTAATACCCTCTCCACTGGAGGGGCTATGAAAATATAAAAGCCTCTCATGGGCGGGGCTTTGAAAGGTAATATCCTCTCGACTGGCAAAATTACCAAAATGTAAAAGCCTCTCGACTGATAGGGCTTTGAAAGATAATAGCCACTCGACTGGCGGGGTTTTAAAAGATAATAGCCTCTCGACTGGCAGGGCTATGAAAATGTAAGAGCCTCTCGACTGTCGAGGCTTTAAAAGGTAATAGCCTCTCGACTGGAGGGGCTATGAAAATGTAAAAGCCTCTCAACTGATGGGGCTTTGAAAGGTAATAGCCTTTCAACTATCAGGGCTATGAAAATGTAAGATCCTCTCGACTGGCGGGGCTATGAAAATATAAAAGCCTCTCAACTGATAGGGCTTTGAAAGTTAATAGCCTCTCGACTGGCTAGGCTATAAAAATGTAAAAGCCTCTGAGAACACCTGATAGAAAAGCAAAATATCTATGTTTGAAGGCGGTTGCTTGAAAATAAAAGTCAATTGTCTATATTTGGAGGCGGGCGTCTTCTATGTATGTAAAGGCATGTGTTTGAAATGAAAGGAAATTATTTTTTATATTTTCATTGTAAAAAAATATGTCGAAAGATGAAAAATGCGAAAGACTGCTTTGTGTTTTCTTTGTAAGAAATGCTGAAAGGTAAAAATACAAAAATTTGTTTTCTATTTTCTTTGTAAGGAATGTTGAAAGGTGAAAATGCAGACGATTGCTTTGTATTATTTTGTAAGAAATACTGAAAGTTGAAAAAATGCAGAAGATTGTTTGTATTTTTTTTTGTAGGAAATGTGAAAGAATGTAAAAAAATTATTTTGTATTTTCTTTGTAAAACTGTTGAAAGGTAACAAAGGCATAATCATGTCTTGACTGTAATTGGTACCAATAATTAGTAGTGTGTAAAAGAATTCACCCATCTCTTTCCCAGCTAACTGAGATCGACTTTTGGGTAACTCCTATAGTTTCAAGAGGTACCTCAGATATACCTAAGTATTAATAAGATTTGTTCGTCTTGATTCAAACAAAGGTTTTGAACTATGTTTATCCTCATGTTTCAAGTGCCTTCTCCAGAAATAATGTCTCGTTTTCATACCTACTTAAGTATTTATCTTTTTGAATTGAGAGACGTCCAAAGATATACACTCACACTCATAAGAAAGTTCAATGAATACAATTATGAAACTATAGGCTTGGCCTTCATGTAAGTATCCACTAATGCGAGAACACTTAGAGTAGGATCTTGTAGGACTTGTTATCGGCTTGTAATGTAGGCTTGGGAATGGGAAAGATGCTATTTAGGATGAAATTGACTAATGCCTTGATGAGCATTGCACTGTATCTGTGTTTCTGACATCTGTTGCGTGCTTTGAGGCTTGATCTTCTTTGTTGTGCTTCGCTTCTCCTTTATGATATTTACTTCGACTTTATTTGAATCTTGTACTGGAGTTTTTCCCCTTTTTGATAAACATTTTTTTATGATTCTCCATCTTTATCGGAGTTATATTTTTTCTTTTTTCTTTTTTCTTTGTGCGGGGGTTTTTGCTCATTCTTCTTTAAAGTCAGCTTTTCATTTTTGTTCTTCTGGGACTCTATATCCTTCATCTTTTTAAGCTTTAATCTTGAATCTTTGTCCATAATTTGCACATATTTAGTGCGCTCAAAGAGGTGGTCCAAGAGTGGGATGGTGCATGTAAGCACTAAAAAGGGATAGGCTCAGATGTGGTTATCTAAAGAAAAGGTTTCAGGATCAACGGGGGAAATGCTAGGGGTTGATGTCATTTAGTGGGCTGTGAAAGGCATAATCGGGTCAAAAAAGGCCTACAATCCTTTCCTAAAATAAGTTTAACTCAAAATTTTGCCTCAACAGACATTCAGGCCAATTTCTAGATCAACAATACAATGTAATGAACTAGTCTAAAGCTCACCACACAATGCACTTGAAGCGATAAGGTTGGCTTCATTCTTGTCTTAAATGTATGCAAGAGAATTTTTGAGTGTTACTCAAGTTTGATTAAGAGGTATCAAAGGAGTCTATGGTTTTCCATGAATTCGGTCCTATCTATCATACAAATTTATTCTTTCTCATGCACACTTCTAACTATATTGGTACGAACCAAGTCAAATTTTTGATTTTTTATTTATTTAGAAAACAAATGGGACCGAACCCCAATGAGGGTTGCCTACCTATCTTGTGAAAACAAGAATACGATCTGCGTAGTTCAGGCAAATTTGTAAATTTGTATGTACAATGTATGAATATACAAGAGTAGTGGTCATCCTTGAAAATAATGTGAAAGACGATCAGGAAGGAATTGCTTGTAGCATCAAAATTATTTTTGATCAGACGATCGTGAGGGCAAATGTCAAGCATGTGGAGGGTTTTAAAATTACTTCAATATGTCGACAAGATTGAGAAGGTCAGACATTGAAAAAGTTATGACATTATTTCGCCGATATTGAACCCTTGCTTTGAAAATGGGGATCGATACGACATAAATTTAATGGTTTACAAAATTTGAAAGAAGAAGCTAGATGTTCTAGAACAAAAACCGAGTGAGAATTTTGAGGTAGAACAGCTATTGTAACAACCTGATACTACCCCCTAGTCGTCACACGGTACTTGCGACCCCAAAGGACCACAAGCTAACCCATGAATGATATATACTATGAGTACTGAATAATAATACTGAAATGAATGCAAAATAACAAGTTGAAATGCCATACGGTTCAAAACATGTAAAATACTGATAAAATATAATATCTATAAAACTGAATATTGTCTGAAAATCTAGCCTGAAAAGAATCTAATTGAATCTGTCTAAAAGTGACGTTGATGGGACAATACCCCAACTAACTCTATCTACTAAAATACTACTAAGCTGGAGTACTAAAATGAAAGCATATCCTCAATAGATGAGGACTCACTGCTAAATCTGCTACTACTGGCTGAATCTGGCTAAGCGCGGTCAGGAACCTAAGCATCCGAACCTATGATATGAAATATTATAGCGCAAAAAACAAGTATGTAGTCAGTACGTGGAAATGTACTGGTATGCTAAATGAGGTAAGGCTGAATGCATGGGTTTATATACATGATCAATAACTAACTGAATAATATGCAAGAGATGGATTAGCATACATAGAGGATCTGTAACTACTGAACATACTGTTCCTACTGTGACTGAATAAACTAGAACTGAATCTGATAACTGAATATACTGATAATCTGGGATCACTGATAATCTAAATTACTATTAACTGAGTGACTGTATCTGATAGTCCTAATTCTGTAGAACTGAACTGAGTTCTATTCTGAAGACTAAGATCGAAACTAAAACTGTGGGAGGTAATCATCTAACTGACATGACCCAAATAAGATAAGATAACTGAGCTGGGGTCCAATCTGTAACCTCAATTGGAAGGGTATCAGTACCGTGCCATGGGTAAAAATAAGCTAAAAAATAACCCTCTACTGGTAGGTTTCCTAAACGATAATGGTGGTACCCTCTACTAGCAGGTAGAGCACCTCATCAACCCTCAACCGGCAGGTTTGATGTCTCACTCTACGTTGGATACGTAGTTTTGGAATGTAAGGATTACTTCTAAGGGTCACACCCTCTGCTGGAAGGTGAGCCCCCATCCTTGGGTTCACTCGGTGCTAATTCCTAGCTCCCCCCATCCTTGGGTTCACTCGGTGCTAAATCCTACTCCCAGCTGAAAGACACTGAACTGTTATACTGGACTTAACTAGACTGAATTTCATTGATATTACTGAGTTTTCATAAGTTTTGTAACTGATTGAATTCTACTGAGTTCTGTAATGGACTGAGAGTACTACTGATAGTGACATGACTAATACTATTCTATAATTGACACTGGCTCTAAATAAACAACTAAGTTTTCAGGTATTAAATACCCCCAGGACTCAATAGCATGAAAAGTAAAGAAAAGCATAATCTTGAATAACATAACAATGTTCACTTGGTCATAATTCATTCATAGAGATATTCGATCAAACACTTGTAATGCATTAACTTGTACATGAATGAGGATTACATGTTAGCATGCTATAATGGAATTATTTCAGTCTCATAGATAATTTATCAAACACATAAGAAGTATACTTGGTTCATTAATCATAAACACTTAGGGTTAACATGGTTACAAAAATCAACTTGCAAATTGATGGGTTTATCATGATTATCATGTAATTCAACACATACTAGAATCAAGTCTTGGAACTTGTAATCTAAATCATGGATTAAAACTCAAATAACATCATCAACATAAATTCAATCTTATTCAAAAATGGAAATCATAAATCATAAATCTTGTATTTTGAAAAAGGATTCTTTGGCTCCATGGAAGGTAAGGATCTATGGATGAACATCTAGCATACCTTAATTTAATGAGTTCTTGGAGAAATTCTTGGGATTGACCTTTATTCTTGAGAGCTAGGGTTTATTTTCTTGAGAGAGAATTATCTTTTGATTTTGGGGAAAAGTGAATAATGAAGGGTTTTACACGTTTTTAGGGCTCAAATCCTACATCTGGGCAGAATAAAATCATGAGAAAAGACTATTTTAACCCTAGGCGCAACTTTAATTCTTTGAGAAATTTTCTCGAACTGGACCCCTGGTGCGACGCGACATGATGATATCGCACTGGGCCACTGGAAAATGACAACTGGAAAATTGCATAGTCGTGCGACAGGTGGTTTTGCGTTGCCACTTTGTTTATGAACTAGAAGTGCACCGCGACACGATGAAAGCACGTTGGTACACTAAAAATTGACAATTATGATCTGAGTTTATGGAGCGACGCACCAATATCATCGAAAAATACTGGAAATTGACAATTTCTCTTTTAACACACTCCACGATGCGCTACTGCTTGAATGACGATGTTTAATGACTGAAACTTAAAATCATCATAGCTTCTTATCCGGTTGTCGAATTTAGACGAATTTTATATCGTTGGAAAGATAATTGAATTTCCTACGCAATGGTAGGCTCAAATATGCAAATAAATTAGTATTTCAAAAATTTTATTTAGAATAACCCATGTACAAAGTGCTAATCTAGGCTAGGAAATATGGGGTATTACAATATCTCCCCCTTAGGAATATTCATCCTTGAATGTGGCTAGTTATGCTGAGATAGTACGAACAGAATAAGTTTACATACTGAACTAAGCATGCACAACTAAAGCATGATTACGTGACTGGTCTAATAGACTGAACTTACATTCTGAGCATGCATGTCTGATGCATGAGTTCATGTATGAACGGATTAATGAATACATAACTGAATATGCATGAATGAGACCATGGGGACATAACTAAGTTTGAATCATGTAATATGAACTGAATCGATTCTTTAGATAGATTTCATGACAGGGTGATGGTCATACGACTGAGATTGAGACTCGAGGGTCAATTATAAGGACCCATTACTTCAACTGGATTTACTACCAGAAGAGAAAATAGAAGATTTAGATTATGATAGCTCGGAGGTTATAGTGCATCTCCCTCTTGGGACACTATGTCCCTCGAGAATACTGACTTATCTGAGATACTAAGGAAAAGCATGAGATGATGCACGGGGAACCTACGAACTGAATCATGACTGAATATCTAGGATTTGAAACTGAGGCATAAATAACTGAACTGAACTGGACTGAATTCACAGAGATTACTGAGTTTTTCTAAGTTCTATAACTGATTGAATTCTACTGAGTTCTGTAACAGACTGAGAGTACAACTGATCGTGACATGATTGATACTATTCTACAACTGACACTGGCTCTAAATAAAAAACTATGTTATCGGGTATTAAATACCCCCAGGACTCAATAGCATGAAAAGTAAAGAAAAGCATAATCTTGAATAACATAACAATGTTCACTTAGTCATAATTCATTCATAGAGACATTCCATCAAACAATTATAATGCATTAACTTGTACATGAATGGTGATTATATATTAGCATACTATAATGGCATTATTTCATTCTCATAGACAATTTATCAAACACATAAGAATCATACTTAGTTCATTAAATCATAAACACTTAGGGTTAACATGGTTACAACAATCAACTTGCAAATTGATGGGTTTATCATGTAATTCAACACATACTAAAATCAACTCTTGGAACTTGTAATTAAATCATGGATTAAAACTCAAACAAAATCATGAACATGAATTCAATCTAATTCAAACATGGAAATCATAAATCATAAATCTTTTATTTTTAAAAAGTATTCTTGGGCTCCATGGAAGGTAAGGATCCATGGATGAACATCTAACATACCTTAATTTAATGAGTTCTTGGAGAAATTCTTGGGATTGACCTTGATTCTTGAGAGCTAGGGTTTCTTTTTTTGAGAGAGAATTATCTTTTAATTTTGGGAAAAAGTGAATAATGAAGGGTTTTACACGTTTTAGGGCTTAAATCCCACATCAGGGCAGAATAAAATCATGAGAAAAAACTATTTTAACCTTGGGGCGCACTTTAATTTTTTGAGAAATTTTCCTGATCTGGACCCCTGGTGCGATGCGCCACTATCGTGCTAGGCTACTAGAAAATGATCACTTGGAAATTTCATGGTGGCGCGACGTGGTGGTATCGCGTTGCCACTTTGTTTGTGAACTAGGAGTGCATCGTGACGCGGTGGAATCACGTTGGTACACTGGAAATTGACAATTGTGAACTGGGTTTTTGGCGCAATGCGCCAATATCATGGAGCAACACTGAAAATTGAAAATTGTTGTTTTAACACACTCCGTGACATGCTACTGGCCTGGATGACAATGTTTAACGGCTGAAACTTAAAATCACCATAACTTCTTACCCGGTTGTCGGATTTAGGCGAATTTTATATTGTTGGAAAGCTAATTGAATTTTCTACGCAATGGCAGGCTCAAATATACAAATTATAAAGTATTTCAAAAAATTTATTTAGGATAAACCATGTACTGAGGATTAATCTAGGCTAGAAAAATATGGGGTATTACAGGGCACTAATGTTATTGAGATTTGGATTTGAGGAGTTATTTATTTGCTCTCTTTGAAGACCTTTGGAGAGTTTCTTTGAACTGTTCAAAAAAAATTGCCCCAATTTGAATATCGAAGGAATTATTCTGAAATAGTGAAGAGATCAAACCCGAATACCAGGTTTCCTATGTATCTTGTTAGGACAAGAATTAGGTAAAACCATAGTTTAAACTTTTTATAAGTTTGTATACAGCATGACCCATTTCTAGAATAGAAACTTTCCTAAATGGTTGAGAGTAGAACTGAATAATTGCGAGAAGGTGCACTAACCTAAATGCATCAACTCTAAAACTATGAAATTCAAAGAAGGTTTGAGGGAGTGTAAGACACCTCCCGCGTGAACCACAGTATGTGAAGTGTACAATAAAAAACTCGATGGAATTGTGATTTATGATTAAATAAAGTAAATAATAATGCGTAACAGTTTTTACAATATACAGATACAGTGTATTACACAAATAATGAATAAAAGAATTGATAAAGCAACAAAATTAATTTGCTCAAATAATGTAAAAAATTCAAGAAAAAATCTACGCAATTTGCAATGTGAACACATAAAGAATCAAAGAATTAATATATACAAAAGATGTAAAAATACCTCCCTCAATTAAAAAATTGAGTCTATCATGGTTAGAACCTGCTGCATTCTCCAGCAGAGTCGCCATTCTGTCATGCCCTATTTTTACCAAGGTTAAACAAAACATAACTCGTGGACTCTAAGAGAATTGAAATATGTACAGAGTCGCCACCTAATTTTTAATAAACATAAGGAAACCTGTTTATTTATAACACGTGTGAATAATGTTTTAGTCTGCGAAAAATTAATTGAGATTCTAGGTAAGGGTTCAAGTTATCCCGAAGGAAAGGGGTTGAGCATTTTTCAGGATCCATAAATATGGTACCCGGCTAGACTAAATTTATCAAAAAGGGAGGAAGTATAAAAATAATGTAAAAGGTGTATGTGTATTAAATATAAAATAATTCTTTTGAAAAAATATAAATGCAAAGGTATGTGTATATTGAGTATAAAATAATTCTTTTGAAAAAATAAATATTTAAAAACTGTGTAAAGATATAATATATATATATATATATATATATATATAAATGGATGAATTATTTGTGAAAAGGAAAAGTATTCTGTGGTGTATGAATGAAAAAAATATCTTTTGTGTACTATGAAAGAAAAATCAGTTTATAGATTTCTACTTGAAAAGAAAAGATTTCACAATATTTATGATGTGAATATGTAGAAATTAATTGATTATTTTTTTTGTTTGTGGAAATATTAACGGCCTAATTCTTGCCTAAATGTGCGATGAGAATTATGTAAATAAAGAACATCCCCGTCTGACACTGTAAAAGTAAAGTTTCCACTATATTTGTACAAGTATAAAAATATAAAATACAATACAAAATTTAAAGTCTCTTTGAATGCCACTCCTGACGAGTATCCCCAATAACCTGTATAAACACTTGTAATAAAAAAATGTTAGTAATAAATCAAAATAAATTTAAAATATATGTGCATATATGTATATAAAAATAGAATTTTTATTAAAGTGTGTGCTTGAATAAAGTTTTAAATATTATAAAGATTTTGTCATTGCTAGAGTTTATTTACTTTTGTTACCCATTTGTATACGTAATGTTCGTTTTTTATTTGAGGAGGCCTGAAAAATCGACGGAGAATTTCTTCATCGGCCAAGTGTTGATGCTTGATATGAATAAATAAACTTGAGAAAAATAAAGTCTGTCTTTGTAATGGGGTGGCCTAAAAAATCCAACGAAGAGATAATTTCATCGGTCATGTGTCTATTTTTGATATAAAATAAATAACTTGAAAAGTAAAGATCCGTTTTTGTATTGGGATGGCCTCAAATATCCGTTAAAGAGATAATGTCATCGGCCAGGTGTAGTGTACTATCTTATTTTGCTACTAATTTAATAAAATGTAAAGGGCAAAATCAGTCCACCGGACAGCATAACACAGTAGCAAAGATAGAAAATCTGTAGCAAAATTAGCAGCACTAATAACAATTTACAATAGTGAATGGAGCAGCAGTAACAACATAACAAAAAATTTGAGCAGCCTGAAAATTACAGCATCGTTTGAAACATGTAAATGCTCATCGAAAAGTATGTTTTGTAAACTCCGGCCAACAACATTTAGAGCAACAATAAAAAGCAGGTTAAACAAAACGTTGTTTTTCAGTTAGTTTCAAACCAAAAATTCAAGACACAACATTGATGAATAATACAACGAAACCCAAACTATCAAAGAATTTTTTGATCAGTGATAGCAACAAACAGTGAAAGAGAATGTGTCGCTTCCACCGCCTTCACCGGAGCAACACCGAAAGCCATAAACTTCAGCCAGATCTAACCCATTTTAGATGGGCAGTGGTTGTTGTGTTGTTGCCAGTCGTCCGTGTGTCAAATCCAGCGATAACATTGAAGAGGGGTAGCGTGGCGCATGGCAGTGGTGCCTCGCTGGTCATAACTTTCGGCGAGGAGCAGGACCAATAAGAACACGACATCAAAGAAGAGGGGGCGGGTTAGAGTTTTTACCAGCCACAATGGTTGGTCATAATTCACCGGTGATGGGGGAGCAGAGGTTGCGCGATGGTCGGAGGTGGCTGGTTTTGGGAGTTTAGCCATCTAGAATTGGTGGTTCTTGGCCAAAAATAGCCTGTCGGTGGTCAAATCTAGTGAGGCAGCGACGAAAAAGAGGAGGAAGGATGGTCACCGGCAGATCTGGTTCTTGGTAGTCACAGACAGATCTGGTTCATTGTGGCGCTGGTGTTTTCACTAACTAGAGCGGTGATTGGCGGTGGTGGTAGCATAACTGGTTGAGGGAGATGAGAAAGGGAGAGAGATGTATATGTGTGTTGGTTTGTGTGTTGGTGTGAGTATATTGTTATTTTTCCAAATAATTGTATGGCTTCCCTTTTTTTAAGCTGAGAGGGTAGAAAATAAAAACCTACACTCTCAAATTTTATCTCATGGGGTGATTGTTCCCTCTTTTTTCGTGTGTGATTGTTATATTGTGTAAAACTAATTAATCCGACTCAGTATTTGCGGACCTTAAAAATATAGACATTACTTTGTAATTATGAGAAAAAAGTAAAGAATGTTGAAAATATTGAAAAAATGTAATTAGTTTGAAAATGTTATAAAAATGTGATGTCATGTCATGTACATGTGTAGATGATTGTAAAATGTTAAAATGATAATGAATTGATAAAAAATCCAATGTACATGGAATTATTAATAAATTATAAAAAAGTAAAAAATATGAAGATAAATCGATAAAATTCTAAAGTAAGGATGAATATCAATAATTTATTAACAATTGTAAAAATATGTGAAAATTATATTTTGTGCCCTTTAACGACCAGGAAGGCCAAAGACGTTAATTTAAGCACAGAGAGCAAAAATTGAGTGTCAATAATTCCCCAACACCAAATCTCAAGGCACGAAGTCTACGATCAGCATATCACTTCTGCCTACTCTAAGCCGCTCTAAGTCTATCCTTAAATATCCAGACTCTATCCAAAGACTCACGAAGTAAGTTCATACCTCAAGATCTAACCTCAGAAACATCAAACCAACCAACTGGAGAGTGACAATGTCTAACATACAACACCTCATAAGAAGCCATGTCGATACTAGAATGGTAGCTATTATTATATACAAACTTTGTTAAAGCTAAATGCTGCTCCCAATGGCCACCAAAATCCATTACGCAAGTGTAGAGCATATCTTTCAAAACCTGAATAGCCCCCTCTGTCTGCCCGTCAGTCTAGGGGTGAAACGTCATGCTAAGATCAGCCTGAGTAACCAACTCATCCTGAAAAGTCTTCCAAAAGTGAGATGTGAATACAAAACTTTGATCTGAAATAATGGACACCAGCACACCATACAGATGCACAATCTCACGAATGAAGATATGGGCCAACATCTCAGCCCTGAATGAGACCTAAACCGGAATAAAATAAGCTGACTTGGTTAATCAATCTATGATAACCCAAACACTATCAAAACCATGATACTTATGAGGAAAACTAGTCACAAAGTTCGTAGTGATCCGTTTCCACTTTCACTCGAGAATGAGTAACCTTTGAAGCAAACCACCTGGTTTCATTTTCTCGGCCTTTACCTGCTGACATCATAGGCGACAAGCCATAAAATCTACTATAACTTGACTCATACCACCCACCAGTAGTATTGTCTCAAATCATGATACGTCTTAGTCACACTTGGATAGATGGAATATCGGAATAATGGGCCTCCTCCAAGATCAACCTAATTCATTCACTCACCTCCGACACACAAACTCGGCCTCTAATATGCAAAACTCCATCTAAATCAAGTGAGGCTTTCTTAGCCTCCCCACTTAACACCTTACCTTGAATCAACCTTGATCCAACATCATCAAACTGATGAGCTCGAATCTTCTCCATCAAAGAAGATTTAGCCTCCATAAATGACAAAATGCACTCAGGTGTCGAAATATCAAGCCTAACCATCTGGTTAGCTAAATACTGAACCCTAAGGCTAAAGGGATCTCATGTGTCAAAATATGTGCCAAGCTACCTATACTAGTCGACTTCCAACACAAGGCATCCGCAACCACATTAGCCTTGACTCGATGATAGAGAATAGTCATTTAATAATTCTTAAGAAACTCAAGCCAATGACACTGCCTCATATTAAGATCTCACTGGGTGAAGAAGTACTGAAGGCTACGATAATCTACCAAGATCTCACAACGAACTCCATACAAGTAGTGCATCCACAACTTCAAGGAAAACACAACTGCGCATAAATCCAAATCATAGGTAGGATAATTCCTCTCATGAGGCTTCAACTAATGAGATGTATAAGTAATTACCTTTCCCTTCTACATCAACACAACACCAAATATCACACCTAAAGCATAAAAAAAATGCGGTAAAACACACACTCTCTTTGGGAAAATCCAATATAGGAGTTGAAGTCAACAAATCCTTGAGCTTTTGAAAGTTCGCCTCACAAGCATTGAATCACTGAAAGAAAATCTTTTTCTAAATCAACTTAGTCAAAGAAGCTGCAATAGAAGAGAAACCCTTGATAAAAAACCAATAATAACCTGTCAATCCAGTAAAACTCCAAATCTCGGTGGTCGAAGTAGGTCTAGCCCAATCACGAACCACTGAAACCTTGGCTGGATCAACCATAATACCTTCCTTAGTCACTACATGACCCAAGAAAGAAAGAAACTCCAACCAAAACTCGCACTTAGAGACCTTTGCATACAACTTATCCCTCGATCTCTGAAGTACAATCTGCAAATGCTTCTTATGCTCAACCTCACTCTTGGAATAAACCAAGATATCATCAATAAATACAACAATAAATAAGTCAAGATAAGGTCAAAAAGGTTGGTTTATCAACTCCATAAATGCGACAAGGGCATTGGTCAATTTAAAAGACATGACTAAGAACTCGTAATGACCATATCGATTTTGAAAAGTTATCTTCGAAATATCCAAAGCTCTAATCCTCAACTGGTGATAAATGGACCTCAAATCAATCTTCTAAAACACTGCAGCACCATGAAACTGATCAAATAAATCATTGATATAAGGAAGAGGATACTTATTCTTAATGGTCACCTTGTTCAACTATCGATAATTAATACATATTTGTATAGACCTATCCTTTTTCTTAAGAAACAAGATAGGCTCACCCCAAAATGATACACTAGGTCAGATAAATCCCTTATCTAAAAACTTCTGCAATAGATCCTTCTGTTCTTTCAACTCAACTGGGGCCACCCTATAAGGATAAATAGAAATGGTCTTACTGCCTGAGTCACCATCAATAGCGAAATCAATATCTCAATCTGAAGGCATATCTGACAAGTTAGTAGGGAACACATTAAAAAACTAACAGAAAATACAGATACAATCTAAGAAAGGAGGTAAAGCAACACTGTGTCACAAATATAGGTCAAGTAAGATAGACACCCCTTCTCAACCAATTTACAAGAATGAACTTAAGATATAATTCTCTTAGGACCTAAATGAAGCACGCCCTTTCAAGCTATCCTTTGCACATCCAGTGAAGCTAAAGTCACAGTCTTAGCAAAATAATCTAAGACAACATGATAAAGATCCGACCAAACCATACCCAAAATAACATAAAAATCAACCATATCTAACACAAGTATACCAAAGTCTCACGGCCAAAAAAAGTCACAACACAAGACTAGTGCACCCGATCTACCACTAAAAAATTATCTACCGGTGTAGATACATGAATAGACATGGCAAGAGGCTCACTAAAAGAATTGATACCCTAAGCAAAATACATGAACACATTGGAGAAAGTCTATTCGGGATTAATAACACAGATGCAGGTCTAAAACAAATGGGGTCAGTACTTATAATCATAGCATCAGACGCCTCTGCCTCTAGCCTGGTAGGTATAACCTAACACTTTCAATGCTACTAACTAACTGAATAGCCCCACGACCACGACTATGGGATCCACTACCTCTACCCCTCACACCTTTGGTAGAATCTCTACCTTTCATCGTTGTAATAGAAGTAGCTATAATCATACAATGGGGATAGTTCTTGGCCAAATGTCCAACCTCATGACACATAAAAAAATTCCTATGACCCTCTACATTAGGAGACGGAACTACTGGGCACGAATGGCACCCTGTACTGCTGAAACCAAAGATCTACCACCTAAATCTATAAGGCCACCTACACTGGCCTGTCCTAATGTATATGAGAGCCTATGAAATCTTTGCCATGAGAAGCCTGACCTCTAAAATCACCAAAATAAAGCATTTTTTGGAGCCTACCTATGATACCCTAAGAATACCCTCTATCATCTTCATATGATCCCGAATGATCTAAAAAATTCTCCCAATACAACTATCTAAGATCTAGCTAACTAAAAGGAAACATCCAAACCCTTCACAAACTTCTAAATCTTCTCAGACTCGGTGGAAATATTGGCATAGAAATATCTAGAAAAGGCATAAAAACACACCTCATACTCTACAACGGTTATGGAACCCTGCTCTAGATGATCAAACTTATTATGTATTTAATTCCTCAAACTATAAGGAATGAATCTCTCCAAAAAGATATCAGCAAACTGATCCTATGACAATTCAGCAGCATCAATAGGCCTACAATTGACAAACAATCTCCACCAATCTTTCACGGGATCTCTCAACTGATATATAGTATAAGCCACACCATCCGCACAGAAAGAGTGAAACACAACTCAGAACACAAGGTATGAAAGAACTTCACACGATGAAGAATAATATAAATAAGGTTTCCTAAAGATGTCCTATACCCTCTCAAAGATAGATATAGATGTCAACATATTTGTAATGCCTTAGATTTTAGTCCTTGAAAATTTTTGAAATTTCATCCCCACTATCTTGACTACGACTTACCCTTACGAATCGTAAGGAGTCTTAACGGGTCTTAGGGACCCAATGGTAAATTAAATAGTGTGTGTGTGTGTGTGTGACCAAGTTATGCTCTAAGTACAAGTGACTCACTAAGAGTGATAAGGACTTATTACGAGTCATTGGGATAAAATTATAGGATGTCCAGTGTTTACCCCTAATGGGTTCTGTGTTGACTATGTTTAGACACTACGAGTCGTAAGGTCCCATTATGAGTAATATTAGTTGATTCGTAGGGTCAACAGCGTATGGATACCCTGGAAACTATCTTTACTATGACTCATGGTGACGATTTGTAATGAAACTTTATGAGTCATATAGTAACTCATAGTCACTGACGACTAAATTCCAGCTTTTAAATTAAAGGCACTTTAAACAATTCCCTTTTTACCTAATTAAAACCCCACGTTCATAAAGCATTTAAGGGTTTTATTTTTCATTCATAACATAATCAAACACTTCCAAATATCTCTCAAGTCTCTCAAGCAAGATACTTAAGGTTTTCTAGAAGTAGGTCATTCGAGGGCTCTAGGGTCAAATTCTTTTTGTGAAAGTTAGTATTCTAGGCATGTTACTCTTCCCTAATTGCTAATTTTTTAAGAGCATGTATTTTAAAGTATTGTTCATATGGTATTAATGATGGTTTTGAAACATGGGTTGAGGGTTTTGAATGCTTGATGTTGAAAAATGTTTTCCCATGTTTTACATATGATTGTCCATGCTTTAATCATGGTTTTGAACATGTGGGGTGCATCGGTATGGTGAATAAATAAGAGAAATATGATTTCCCCAAACTTATGACTTTTGAAGTAGTTATGACCTCAACCCCACATTGTGAAATTGGTTTTGAATATGAAAAGTATGAATATTGAACTACTCTTAAATTATTGCATACTATGAAAAGTCAATGAAGTATAATGATTTTTAATTGAACCTTATTGGGTCATGTAACTCCCCAATCTAAAGTAAAATTGAACCAAGGGGTTGTGAATTTCCCCCAAGTGATGATAATTAGTTTGCCATGTGGTTGTTACCTTAAAAATGTAGTTGGTATGACGATACCAATAATGTATGCCTTATTGTATAATATGGTTTAAGTAATGAGAATGTGTGATAAATGTTTTAATTAGGCTTTAAAAGAGGATTGTGTATCTGAGTCATGAAAGTGGAGGTCCCGAGGGACCGATACTGGAAATTGCGGTTGCTGGCGTGGGGTTCTACATGATCGGGTGGTTCAAGTCCCCCTTATTATTATCATATGATTAAAAGGTTTGAGTCCCTCATACTATATTACATGATTGGGTGCTTGTATGACCTTGATATGTCTGGAGGTTCGAGTCCTCCATGGTGCATATAACATTCTCTAATTCATGCGGCTATATGCACTGGCCCCCTACCAGCTGGGGGAGAGCTGGACCCATATAACCTATGGGTGCCTTCTTATATTAGGATGGTTGAGCTACACATATCTAGGATAAAGTTTTAAAGTGCATAATAAGTCTTGTTCCCTATCCCTACATGTGATATATCTATGTATATGCATCTGAGTATGTGAACTGATTTTGAATAATTTAGAACTATTGATAACTACATTAGGTTATCCTTATTATTGAGTTACATGATAGTGCTCAACCCACTAATAATCTTTAGACGCTGTATCTCCATGCGATGTAAGCACCGAAGATACCTCTACTTTTTCTGCACAGAGTTAAGTGGATTGGCTTAGTTCGTTGATTCATCAATTTTTTGTGGTGAAGTGGTAAGATTCCATTCTCTAGAAGGCTTAGGTATTTCATCAGTTTCCATTCTTATATTTTAGTTGATAGTTTTCATTATCATTAACATTATCACTATCTTTGTCAGAGTCGAGGACATGTCCCAACTAGGACTAGTTTTAGTTCTTTTTGCATATAGATTTTGTTGGATTACTATAGACTTAGGTGATATTAGTTGGATGTGTTTGTTTGATCGCCGACTATCAGTTATAGACATAATTTCTTCGAACTTATCTCTTGCTATCTTGTTATATATTTGGAATTCAACTATTATTGGGTGGTGTATGGTGTTTGGTTAGGTTCAGGATGTGATCTCCATCACGGTGAGGCCCTGATTTGGGTCATGATGAAGTTTGTATCATAGCTTAGGTTTGGTTTCATTGGGTGTCCACAAAGCCCTGTCAAGTAGAGTTTCTTTTATGAGTATGTAGCATGCCACACTTATAATAAAGAGGCTATGAGGTATTTAGGAATGTTTTCCTTCCTTGTTTTTCTATTTTAATCTATAGAGTCTAAGGTCTTAAAATCTCCTCTATTCCCGGTATGTTTGCTTTTCAAATTATGCCTCCCAAAGATCCGATGCTCGTGGAAACTCATCCTTCCTGTCTGAGGGAAATGTGGACAGAACTCATCCTGCTCAAGGAGTTTAGATGTGATCTAGGGTCGCCGCTTTTGATTTTCCTAGTAGAGTTCCACCGGTTCCCTTTATCCTTCCTCAGACTCCTCAGGATGATGTGTCAAATGCTGAGTTTTGTCAGTAGATTCACATGTTGGCCCAATAGGTAGATTCTCAGTCTGAGCGTGATACTTCTGTTACTCCATCTTCTGAGGCCACAAGGGTAGGCCAATTTATGAGGTTGCACCCTCCAAATTTCACCAGTACTAAGGTTGAGGAGGATCTTTAAACCTTCATTGATAAGATAGAGAAGATCTTTTGGGTTATGCATACTTCGGATATTTAGGATGTAGAATTCCCTTCCTACCAACTGAAAGATATAGCGTACCGATAAAGCTTAACTTACACGTTAATTTAAGTGCAAGACGGCCATTGTTAATATATTTACCCAACTTTGGAGTCAGGTTTGAATCCATCCGGAACAATGTGAGTGTCTATCAAGTTAATTTGGAATAATAGATACAAGTTAAATTCAAACCAATAGTACAAAAAGATAAAAATGGAGGTACAAGTATCAACACTAATGTTTCTTTTTTGTTTTTTTTCTAGTATAAATTCCGGGCTACGAATAATTAGAGTTTTAACAATTATGCACGGATCTTAGGATTATGCATTACAAAGGGAGTGACATGTGGGTGTTAATAATCAACATCAATTTAGTAAATCAAATATGGGTAGGTTCGGTTATAGATTTTGTGCTAGTCTTTTGACAAAACACCAAACTTTCACCCATTGATTCTTTTGAATACCTAATGGGTGTGTTTAACTTTTAGAAACCAAACCTCAATTTAGGCATCCCTATTTCATGGATAATGCCCATGGCATAATTAACCTCACAATCACCCTTATTTCTAAGATAGTGAAAATTTAGCAAACTACACACATAATTATCTATCATTGCTTTGGTCTCTACATCACTCTTTAAAGGATGATGTGGATTCCTAAAGTTCACCCAAAACCCTTCTTTGAAGATGGCCATGAACTTTCTAAAAATTTGGATCTTTCACTCATCAAATCCTTGTGGATATTTAGGGCTTTCACCCACAAATCCCAACTAGGTTAGCATAGCAATGATAAAACCCGTAAGTATAAATTACAAAATAAAGGCTACCAATAATAACCCACACACACTATAATCCCTATTTATACATAACCCCAAGAGGGAGATCTAGCTACACATAAGATAAATAAGTAAAGATATATCCATAATCTCCATTGAAATGATTTATTAATGCTTAAGTGAATGTTACTTCAAACTTTGCACTCCTATAAATAAATAATGGAAGTGAGATATTCCTCCTCTTAGCAGGTCTCTAATGTATTCTTCACCCAAAATATATACAATATTTTCTTCTCCAAAAAATAGAGGCTATGGACTAAAGAGCTAAACCTCAAAATGGGGAAGATGGAACTCTCTTATGACTTAGGGTTTGAGTATTTTTGCCAAAAAATTGAGGTCAGCCACGTGCATTTCTTGATTTTCCCATGGGCTGCCATTTTTCACTAAACGGCGATCACGCGGTTCTGGCCGCTACCACAGCTATGCGACCGCTAGCAACTTCTGCGACCACGATGAATTAACCTTGCTTGACAGCCGCGGTCACGGTCAGTAGACCACGACCGTGGTAACTGAGGCCCTTAAGCTCCAGGATACTTTTTGCTCCCTTTTTGATCATTTTTAGATCCAATCCATATCTTTCTATCCCCTTAACTCTATGCCTACAAAGAGTGGATATTAGAGCATTTAATCACAATTATGTCTCGTTTATTCATTCAAAATAAGGTAATATGCACGAATGTTGAGTGGAAATGAGTGGTAAAATTACCACTCATCAACGCCCCCAACTTAAAGCTATTGCTTGTCCTCAAGAAACACTACCTCTTACCATGAGACACAATCACCCATTCCTAAACTTTATTGCTTAAAGATCACAACAACCTCAACTTTAGTCATCACCACAATTAGCTCATTGCACATGGGCTAACCTATTTTTCACTACTCCCCTCATCATAAGATGCACTATCAAAGGATACACAAGACTTCAAAGAGAAATCAAGCAACAACAACTAATGCTCTAGAAGTGACTCACTTTTTGACCAAAACTAAGTCATACTCCATTTACCTCATCTCTTGGAAGGTAATGAAATCACCCACCTTAATTTGTTTCACATGCCAACCTCACAAGAAAGAGAATTCTATACACCAGGCTACCAAATATGCAACAAGTGACATACCATAGGCTTTCCCCTATTTTCAATCGCCACTATAAAGAAAGTAAATGGCTGGAGATCTCAAAGGACTTTCTAAGCTTGTAACGTAGTTTCGGGTTAGGGTAGGATATTATTTGGGAAAAAACATGGCTATACCCTTCCTTGAACATCTACATCACACTTTTCAATTCTCCTTTTTTACTATGGGCCACTCTTCTTTGTTTTCTCTCTTTTATCATGCCTACTTTTTGCTTCCTTTGTTTACCCATTTCTTTTATTTATTTTTCTTGTAATTTTAATGTAATTCTTTTCTTTAATGGATCCTTTGTTTTTCTATTCCTTTATTTTCAACACTTAGGCACATTCAATATTTTACTAACACTTCGTGGCCCCAAACTTCCTTCTATCAACTTTCACCACCCCTAACTTAGGCTTTTAGATTCAAGTTGAATCTTCAAGTTCAAGAAGGGTATGGTTCAAGAGAGGGATAAAAATAATGGTTCACGGCTTGCAATTTGTTTGCCAAAGAAAGGTCCAAAGGCTATAAGTGGGTAATTAAGGATTACATTTATGCTTGGGTAGGCTTTTTAAGATAAAAAGGCTTCCAAAATCACAAAGATGGCCTGAGTCATTTCTCTAACGAAATACAATCAAAATTAGCTTTTAAAGACTAATGAGGAAAGTTCTAGATAACACAAGTATACAAGAGATGAATGCAAAAAGCTCACCACACATGGCATGCAAAAACTCACCAAAGAGGCTCAATTGTCCCTCCCATGAGAGACAAAATTAGAGTATCTATCATTATTTACAAATCAACAACTTATGGGGTCATAAAAAAAAGAAGAAGTTTTGTTACAAAATTCCGTACGTCCATTTCCTTAATTTTTCAAAAATTTTGGATGAAGGAGATTGTTCATTTTGCATTAGCACTATGCATAAGTTGCTAACTATGGCTACAACCAAAGCCTTAGTCTCAAATTTTAGCTCAAAATAGGCAAACAAAGCATATGGATACTCAGAGTTCACTAATGGCGTAGAATGTGATCCCAAATTTGCACTTTTTAATGCCACAGGTACTCAGACTTCCCTTGCATTCATGATATTTATGCTATGGGTACACAGAATTCCCTTGCACCTATATCTCAAAATCTAAACACGACGCGTTATCCTTAAGAATGTCGTCACTCAATCTATCATGGGTAAAGCTATTCATGCATCACCAAAATCAATATAACGCCCCGAGTCTGTACCCCGGACGCTACACGGTGCTCATAATCGTAAAGGACTATAAGCTAACCCATGAATGGTACCTGCTACATTAACTGAATGATAATACTATAAAATACGGAAATTAGGCAGAAAATATGCCATAAGGTTTAATACTGAAATAAAATTAAATACGGTATAACAATACCAAAACTAAACACATCTGTTTGAAAATACTCTAGCCTGAAAATCCTCTAAACTGTGTGAAATATGGAGTTGATGGGACAAATCCCTAACTAACTCCAGATACTAAAATAAACTGAAATACTAAAATAATAATCATGTTCTCGAACTATGAGAACTCACCACTAACTCTGACTACTGAAAATCTGTAACTGCTAGGGATGATCAGGAGCCCGTGCGTTTGAACCTATGATATAAGACATCATAGCACAAGAGAAAAGTATGCGTCAGTACTTCGAATATACTGGTATGCTAAGTAAGGTAGGCTGAAATGTATGGTTTCATATGCATGAACAATACTGACTAAATAACATGAATGTAACTGAATGAGAGTACATGCATGAATACGTAAATTGTAACTGAGATCATGATAGTACTGGATACTGAGTCTGAATACTGGTTAACTGATATTTGAGTCTACTGATACTAAATTGCTGATAATTGAGTGACTGTATCTGACAGTCCTGAATATGGAATTGTGCTGAGTTCTATACTGAGCTGAGTGACTGTATCTGACAGTCATAAATTTGTAGAACTGAATTGAGTTTTGTACTAAGACTGAATCTAAAACTAAGACTGTGGGAGATAATCAACTTACTGACATACCCCTCTTTGAATTGATTGGGGTCCAACCTGTAACCCTAGTTGGAAGGCTGTCAGTACCGTGCCACGGGTAAAGACAAGTTGAGTCACCCTCATCTGATAGGTGCTCGGAATGAGAATGGTCGTACCCTCAACTGGTAGGTAGATCACCTTATCAACCATCAACTGGCAGGTTGATGTCTCAACCTATGCTAGCTACATAGTTCTGGAACACAAGCACTGCTTTTATGGATCATACCCTCTACTGGTAGGTGAATCCCCATCCCTGGGTTAACTTGGTGCTGAATCCTACTCCTAACTGAATAGACACTGGACTAATTTCTAATTTTTTCTAAACTGTACTAAATAGTTAATACTTTTTATCTAAACTCAACTGAGTTCACTGAGTTTCGCGGACTGACGAAATACAACTAAATTCTATTAACTGACTGAGTACTACTGAGCTTTCTTGAGTTCTGTAATTGACTGAATTTTACTGATCGTGACATAACTGATACTATTAGGTGACTGACCATGGCTCTAGGTAAACAACTAAATTGTCGGGTAATGAATACCCCTAGGACTCGATAGCATAAATTATAGGACATAGCATAATCTTGAAACATGATAGCTAACTGCTTGATCATTGTTCCTTCATTGGGACATTCTAGCAAACACTTGCATGACATGAACTTTAATACATGTTAATATGATATAATTTTACTATTCAAGTCAATGAGCAATTCAACAAACACTTGGAGGACAAAAACTATGCACATGATACTGAAATAACATGTACGCATCATAGTTTAATTCTAAATTTACAACTTCAAGGGTTTCAACATGGTTTCATATGATGAGGCACACATATCAATCAATTCCATATGAATCCTTTAGTAAATCATGAACTAGAAATCCCATTAATATGGTAATCATGGACACATTCAAATTCAACCATAAAATTCATCAAACTCATAAACTTTTAGTTAAAAAGGGGGTCTTGAACTCCAAGGGCGGAAGGGAACCCTTGGATGAACACTTGACATACCTTAGTGCCTAATTTCTAAAATATTGGTGGTGGTTTCTTGAGTTCTTTATTTAAAATAGATCCCCTTATGGTTTATGTTCTTGAGAAATTTGAGAATAATGAATGAATATAGCCTCTAAAGGGGCTTAATCTTGTGTTTTGGGGGCTAATCAATATGGGAAAAAGACCCTATTACCCCTGAGGACACAACTTTTTAATGACTGAAAACTGAATTATTGATGCGCAGATCAATGCATCATGTTATTCGCATCGTTGCGATAGCCAATGCACTGCGTAGAGTTCGTATCAGTTTATTAGAAATTAGCACTGGGAGTCAAGAAAAATATTGATCGACATGATGGCCGATGCACCGTGCTGAGATCGTATTGATACACTATTTTGGATTCCCAAACATGGTTCAAACGAGGTCCAAAAAATACAAAACTCCTTCAGGAACACCTATTGGCATTCCTGGTCATGAATCAACCTAAAGATTGACATTTTAAGATCATACGACTCATGAAATAGAGTTTCCAACTTAAGAAGGCCAGAATAAAACTAAGTCTGAATACTTAGCTAGAATTTTCTAAGTTTGGGACCCCTTAGCAAGCTTAAAAGACTGAGTTGAGCTTAGGATTTTACGGGGTCTTACAAAATCTTCCCCTTGGAAACATTCATCCTCAAATGAGATTAATTAAATTGAGAATACTGATAGACTTGATTTAGACACTGGACATACACAACTGAAGAATAATTCTATGTTTGAAATTACTGATATACTAAATTATCATACTGAACATGCATACTTAATACATGAGTATATAGCTAAACATAATTCATGAATGCATCGCTGCGATTACTGATAAGATGAGTTTATATACTAAACATGCATATTTGATGCATGAGTACATGACTGAACTGGTTCATCAATGCATAACTGAGTATGCAATATTAATTGATACTACATTGTTGCTATATCTGAACATGAGATGAATAATTCAAAGGAAAACTGTTACCTTTAGCTGAGTCTGAGTTTGTAGAGAATATGTGGGGATACTTGGTCCACATAGCTGCTTCTGCTTCCCAAGTAGCTTCCTTAATGGACTGATTCCACCAAAGAACTTTGACTAGAGGGACTTCTTTGTTCCTCAGTCTGTGAATCTGATAATCAAGGATTTCGATTGGGATCTCTTCATAAGAGAGGTTGTTCTGAATATCTATGCCCTCTATCAGGACTACGACTGTTGGGTCACCTATGCATTTCTTAAGCAAGGAGACATGGAACACTGGATGCACTGAAGCTAAATCTGAAGACAACTCAAGCTAGTAAGCTACCTTTTTAAAATGGCTGAGAATTTGGTAAGGACCGACATATCAGTGACTGAGTTTCCCGTTATTGAAAAACCTCTTTATTCCTTTCATAGGAGAGATTTTCCAATACCAAATCACCAATCTCCAACTCCAGATCACTTATTAAATATGCATGAATGGGAACATGAGAACATAACTAAGCTTGAAATATGATATAAGAACTGATTATCATGAATAGAACTGAGCCCCTGAATACACTGCTTATGGATGAGGTTGGAACTTGTGGGTCCACCTATGAGTACCCACTACTCCAAACTAGATTCATTACGTGAAAAGAAGATGGAAGGTTTAGGTCATGAAAGCTCGAGGATTATAGTCCGTCTCCTCTTTGGGACATTATGTCCCTTGAAGAATGCTGACTTGGCTGAGATACTGAGGAAAAATTGAGATGATGTACAGGGAACCTACGAACTAAATCGTGACTGCATATCAGGGTTTTAAAACTAAGGCATGACATCTAAACTAAGTTGAACTCACAACCACATGGTTGCTTGATCTTAGAATAGTTACATTCTTGAGACTTTGAATAGTGCAACTAGATGGAAAGATGGGAAAGCCAACCATACAAACATTATCCTCCTAACTGCTAAACTGAATTGATGGTTTTCTGGACTAACTTACGCTGACAAATTATATTCGACTAGAGCCTTTCTTTGACACTCTTTTTATAGATTTCTAGTGGCTTTAGGGAGCAAGGAAATCTTGGCGTAGCCTGAATAAGACATCTAAATAAGAAATCACCACATGGCTGCAATTCTATAATATAGAGCAAGGCCTGCGAAACGTCATCTAAAATAGAGTTACTAAGCCTTATGCACTACAACTACTAGCTTGCAATCTTAGCCGTGTTTCTTGAATATTCCCTCAACTAGAATTTCTACTTCAACACTGCATGCATTTTACTTAAGGCTACTAAAAATATTCATATGGGAGCTGAGCACGAATGCATAAACGTACTAACTTACCTGATTAACTGAGTGGCTGATAGCTGAATACTCGTTATATAGGATTGAACTGCACTTAGTTTGGACTGAAACTGCATAGTATTATACATATGCGGTGGGGACTGACTGAGTAGCATGATATAACTGAGCATGAATTCTCAAAAACTATACTATTTGAGAAGACAAAACCAAACATATAACATGACTCTAAAATAGTCTGTAAACTGAGGTACTAAAATATTGATAACTGAATAACTGTATGCTATGGTCAAGAAAATCTGAAATTGAACTGATTTACTGATCTGATTACTGGATTAGGACTGTGACTGAGACTGTAACTAAGACTGCCACTGAGACTGTACTGGAACTGAATACTGGGTTCTGATAACTCTACCTACTAAGGTCTAATCTGGACTGAATTCTCCCACTATGTTCAAGCCTACTCAAATCTCTGAAATGCATTTATCCACTTACACATCAATATGACATTCAAGCCTATCTTCATAACTACAGCCTCATGTAAAACTAGCATGAAATAATATTTTCTTAACATGAAACATTTACTCTCTCCCTTCTAAGAAACTGCTCATCACAATATTATTTTGTATGGAGAGTCCACTAAAGAGTAAAAACATGAGGAGCTGAGGTATGCATGAAGACTATACCTAACTCGTCACTTAACTGAGGTCTGAGAAACAGAATGTCAACACCATGGATTTATCAAAAGATCTAATTGAGGATATGCAGTACGAAATCTGAATTTAGCCGATTGCTAGGAGGGCAGCATGGTTCATGGAAACTGATCATACTGTATAGCATAACATGGATACCTGAGTCATGAGCTGCATGACCTGAGTCTAGAGTGAGCCGAAACTCCTTATACTAGGAACTGTAAGCATGCATGATTGCTAAAGTACATGAGTATGAGCTATGATCATAAAGTTGGTATGTAAAACATGAATATGTATCATGATAACTGATAGTTTTTTAGAGTCTGAAGTATGAGTCTGAGATGATCAGCTGGTTTCCTTATTACAAGAATAGAAAAGAGTGTCATATATGTAGACTATGATGAACATGTCCAAGTACTACTTGAATACATGGTTCATCAAGTCTATGAAAGCTATTGGGGCATTGGTAAGACCAAAGAACATGACTCAAAATTCAAAGTGACCATACCAAGTTTTGAAGGCTGTTTCGGGATATCACATCCTCTGACACTGAGCTGATGATAGCCCGATCTGAGGTCTATCTTGGAGAAGTAACTGGCACCCTAAAGTTGGTCAACAAGCCATCGATTCTGGAAAGTGGATACTTGTTCTTGATTATGACTTTATTTAGCTGACAGTAATCAATACACATTCTGAGAGAACTGTCTTTCTTATTCACGAATAAAATTGGTGTGCCCCACGAGGACACACTTGGTCTGATAAATCCCTTATCTAGGAGATCTTTTAACTATTCTTTTAATTCTCTGAGTTCTGCTAAAGCCATTTTGTATGATAAAATAGATATGGTCTGAGTATCTAGAAAAAGGTTTATTTCAAAGTCAATTTCCTTTTCGGGAGGAACTCCAGGAAGATCTTTGGGAAATACATCTAGGAATTCATATGCTACTGACACTAATTCAAAAGTAGGGGTTTTTGAACTAGGGTCCTGGACTTGAACGAGATAGTATACACATCCCTTAGATCTTATTTTTCTTGCTCGAAGGTAAGAAATAAACTGACCCCTAGGTGCTGAAGTACCACCCCTCTACTCAAGGACGAGTTCATTTGAAAACTAAAATTGGACAATTCTATTTCTACAGTCAACTGAGACATAGCAGGAATAGAGCCAATCCATGCTAAGAATGACATCAAAATCAGTCATCTCTAATTTGACTAAGTTTGCTGAAGTGACTTTCTGAGATATCATAATCGGACAGTTCCTGTACACCCATCGGGCTATGATAGATTTACCCACTGAGATTGAGACTTAGAAAGGCTCTGCTAGAATTTTAGGACTGACTCCAAAATCCACGGCTATATATGGAGTAACAAGGACAACGAAGCTCTTGGATCTAGCAAAGCATAAACATGTAAATAGAAAACTTATAACATACCAGTGACCATGTCAGGAGAAATTTCTTGAACTTGTCAGGACTGAAGTACATAGAGACTATTTAGGCGCTGCCCACAGGTGGCACTGAAAGTGGTACCCTGCTGATTCGGGCGACCGGACTGAGTTGGGGGACGGTTATACTGACTCTGAGAATCTGACTAGGATAATCTCTGACTCTGTGACCTGGACTGCCATGTCCAAAACATATATCACAACCAGCTCTACAGATACCCTGGTAGTTTATGCCACATTTCAGACAAAGGGGATTGGTTCAGCCACTCCTTGACCTAAACGTTCTGGCCTCCTTAATATTTCTCCCTATTTTTCTACGCCTCTTCTCCTCACTCTGTGGAGCATAAGCCATAAGCATTGATAGGATAATAGCCAAATGATTGTTTTGAACAACTATTTAATGAGCTAAGTAGGTAAAAGCAGCTCTAACCTCAGCATGAGAAATATGCTCATTCAAGGGATCTGCCTGAACGGGCGGAGGGGCTGACTAGTTTTCATTACTTCTTTTGTTAGATTCTCTAGAAGACATGTTCTGGAAGCATAAGGAAGAGATGAATTAGGCTGAAAACTTAACTTGAGCTCATGCTCACTAGCACAGCATGAATAATGAAAGAAGGGAAACATTTCCTAAAATATCTCATAGCCTCATGTCCATAAGTGTGGCACGCTACACACCCATGCATAAGACTCTACTAGATGTGGCTTTCAGAATTTCTAGGACTCTGTTGAACCTGCCTCTGATACCAAGTTTGTAATGCTCCAAGTATTTACCTCAGATGCTACACGGTGCTCATAATCCCGAAGAACCATAAGCTAACCCATGACTAGTACCTGCTTTATTAATTGAATGATAATACTGTAGTATGTGGAAATTAGGCAAAAAATATTCCATAAGGTTCAATAATGAAATAAAATAGAATATGGTATAACAATACCAAAACTGAACACATCTATCTAAAAATACTCTAGTCTGAAAAGCCTCTAAACTGTCTGAAATGTGGAGTTGATAGGACAAGTACCCAACTAACACTGGCTACTAAAATAAACTAAAATGCTGAAATAATAATCATGCCCTCGAACTATGAGGACTGACCACTAACTCTAACTGCTGAAAATCTATAAATGCTAGGGATTGATCGGAAGCCCGTGCATCTGAACCTATGATATAAGACATCATAGCACAAGACGAAAGTATTCGTTAGTACTTTGAATGTACTGGTAAGCTAAGTGAGATAGGCTAAAATGTATGGGTTCATATGTATAAAAAATACTGACTAAATAACATGAATATGTAACTGAATGGGAGTACATGCATGAATACGTAAATTGTAACTGAGATCGTGATAACACTGGATACTGAGTCTGAATACTGGTTAACTGATATCTGAGTCTACTAATACTAATTACTATTAACTGAGTGACTTTATCTAACAGTCCTAAATATGGAACTGTGCTGAGTTCCATACTGAGTTGAGTGACTGTATCTGGCAGTCCTGAATTTGAAGAACAAAATTGAGTTCTATACTGAGACTGAATCTGAAACTGAGATTATGAGAGGTAATCCTCTAACCGACATGCCCCTCTTTGAACTGATTGGGGTCCAACCTGTAACCTCAGCTGGAAGGGTGTCAGTATCATGCCATAAGTAAAGACAAGCTGAGTCACCTTCATCTGGCAGGTGCTCTGAATGAGAATGGTGGTACCCTCAACTGGCAGTTAGATCACCTGATCAACCCTCAACTATCAGGTTGATATCTCAATCTACGCTGGATATATAGTTCAGGAACACAAGGACTACTTCTAAGGATCATCCTCTCTACTGGCAGGTGAGTCCCCATTCATGGGTTCACTCGGTACTGAATCCTACTCCCAACTGAATAGACACTGGACTAATTTCTAATCTATTCTAAGTTAGACTGAACTGTTACTGACCATACTATTTATCTAAACTTAACTGAGTTTACTAAGTTTCGCGGACTAATGGAATACTATAAATTCTGTTAACTGACTGAGTACTACTAAGCTTTTCTGAGTTCTGTAATTGACTAAATTTGACTGATCTTGACATGACTGATACTATCCCATGACTGACCATGGCTCTAGGTAAATAGCCAAATTATCAGGTATTGAATACCCTTAGGACACAATAGCATAAATTATAAGACATAGCACAATCTTGAAATATGATAACTAACTACTTGATCACCGTTCCTTCATTGGGATATTCTAGCAAATACTTGCATGACATAAACTTGAACACATGCTATAATGATATAATTTTACTATTCAAGTCACATGAGTAATTCAACAAATACTTGGAGGACATAAACTATGCACATGACACTAAAACAACATGTAAGCATTATAGTTCAATTCCACATTTACAATTTCAAGGGTTTCAATATGGTTTCACCTGATAAGGTACACAATCAATCAATTCCATATGAATCTTGTAGTAAATCATGAACTAGAAACCCCATTAACATGGTAATAATGCACACATTCAAATTCAACCATGAAATTCATCAAACTCATAAACTTATAGTTAAAAAGGGGTTCTTGAACTCCAAGGGTGGAAGGGAACCCTTAGATGAACACTTGACATACCTTAGTGCCTGAATTCTGAAAGATTGATGGTGGTTTCTTGAGTTCTTGATTTGAAATTGATCCCCCTAGGGTTTCTGTTCTTGAGAAATTTGAGAATAATGAATTAATTTAGCCTCTAAAGGGGCTTAATCTCGTATTTTAGGGGATGATCAACATGGAAAAAAGACCCTATTACCCCTGAGGATACAATTTTTAATGACTAAAAATTGAACTATCGACGCACAGACCGACATTTCACGTCATTGGCATTGAGGTGATAGCCAACGTATCACATCAAGTCTACATCGGTTCATTGGAAATTGCCACTGGGAGCCAAGGAAAACATTGACGACGTGATGGCCGCCGCGCTGCATCGAGATTGCATCGATACACTATTTTGGATTCCCAAACATGGTTCAAACAAGGTTTGAAAAATAAGAAACTCATCCGGGAACACCTACTGACATTCCTAATCATGAATCAACCTAAAGATTGACATTTTAAGGTCATAAGAGTCATGAAATATAGTTTCTAACTTACAAAGGCCAGAATAATACTAAGTCTGAATACTTAGCTAGAATTTTCTAAGTCTGGGACCCCTTAGCAAGCTTAAAAGACTGAGTTGAGCTTAGAATTTTATGGGGTCTTACAATCAATAATAAAGCAAAGGTAATAAGAAAAACTAAAATAAAAGAAAAAACATGATAATCTACAAAATGTGGGCACTATCAAAGTGCCCAACAATGTAGCATTTCAAAACAAAATAAAAATAGTATCCAGAGTGTCAACTAAAATGGTATAAAACATCCAGCACCAATCAAAACAATACAAATCCTGGGGCACCCCCAACTAAAAGGAATATTGTGTCCTTACTCCATGTGCAATATAGCAAGAGTAAGAGGGGTCTCCTTGTATCTGTATTAAGAGCTATCATCTTCTACATACTCTACACCATCACCATTAGTACATCAGCATCATCAACAGACAAATACGTAAGGGCTTTATCTTCCCTATCCAACCTCGGTGAAGGTAGTCGATGATTGGGCTTGAGCACCTTGAAGATACCCTTTACCCCCTTCCTAACCTTCTTGAAGAACATAACTCTTTTCTTATATTTCTTCACCATCTTCTCATGAGTGTCTTTGAGATCCCTATGAGATATAACCAAGGTTGAATATGCTTTCTCCAGGCTAGCTACGGTGGCTTCCTGCTTCTGCTGCTCCTCTAGGTACTTCTCAAAATTTGACAGAGCTACATATGAATAGTGAGCAGTGGAGGATTCTCCTGGTACCTTAGGTAATCTAGACAATAGCTCCCTAACCGCCCCCATCTGACCTGAAATATCATCAAGGGGGTTAGCTGACAAGGGTCTGCATGAATATGTGTCCTCTTGGGTTGATTTGTTGGTGCCCATCTTTCTTTTCTTGCACTGGCCTGTGACACCTTCACCCTAAAATTTAAGTAGACAGATGAGGGAACTTGGATGCACCCAGGTATCTACTGAATATTCCTCTGCTTTCAACCTCCTACATAACTCAGTGATCAGAGAAGGCAAGAGAAAATAAGTACCTCCATGGTTCTTGAAATACCGCCACTCTGAGATCATAATTTCTCCTACATTCAGAGCAATTCCCGATAAAAGGCAAGCCACCATACGAGCTCGCATATCTGTGACAATGGTCATATAAGTGCATGGTAAGACTCTACTACAGATGATGTTCAGCCAAAGCCTGGCCTCTACCTTGAAGTCACTTATCAGAATATCTCTTTTGGTGGTGGCCTAGGGAACTGCATTTCTAGGACAAAGAATATTTGCCATCCAGATTCTTGGCTCGCATGCCTTGGCATAAAATTGCCCTATGTCAGCATCTGGGATCCCATACACCGCATTAATCTGCTCCTCTCTGAAGTTTACTTTCTTACCCCAAATTATCATCACTGGGTTTATGAAAGAAACTACATCGAGGTTTGCATCGAAGTCACATACCCACTGCTCATTAACATAGTAGGGTTCTGGGGTAAAGAACATCCACCGAGTCGCTGTGAGTCTGACGTGGAATTCTGGGAGCTTACCCTCTACCTTGTCTAAGCTAATACCCCTTTCAGGAAGTAGCTTTGTCCTGTGGAAATTCGCTTAGTAGAGGTGTTAGCATTGTGCGATCATGAATCTGGTGTCATCAAGATCTCCTATCTTTAAGGTTGAGAACCTATAAGCAATGTAACTTAGGCCAACATCAGTATTATCATACCAAAAACATGCTAGATCAAATAGATAAGCTTATGTGGAAGTGTAATAAAAGGTTTTGGGGGCAGCAAAGAATGTACAAAAATTTTGATTTCTACAAAAAAATTGCCCTCAGGTGTGGCGATCGTGGAGTGTTGACCACGACCGTGGTGCCGCGATCGTGGTCATCAGGATCGCGATCGTAGTACCTGATATCAGGTTTGGCAGTTTCTCCACAGAGCTCAAAATGCAGCTTTACCCCAATCCTTTGTTTCAACTAGGCATGATAACACTATAAACAATGAATTAAAGCCTAGAATGTGTGATTATATCCCCCAAACTTGAAATAATTCAAATTAAACCCCTTGGGGCATTAAATCGAACACAAGGTATACACGATCACGTCAACCGTTTAAAGCTTAAGTTTGGGTACTCAAGACTTACCATTTACGTGTACACCACTGCAACAACTAATCACAATAATAAGCACTACAATTTATGTATTTAGTAATGAAAACACTATTTTAGGCCTTTCTCTATATTATGAGTTCTGAGCATGCAATTATATCAAAACCAAGGAAATTGAGACAACTTACTGAATTAGATGATGCAAGAGATGAATTGATGCTTGGATATGCAATGTAATTCCAAAAATTGAAGAGAATTTTGAGAGAAATTAAAGGAGGAGTGTGTGGTAAAGTGGCATTCGAATGGTCATTTAAACTGATTTAACTGCGATTGCTGTCATAGTCACGTAATCATGGTCATACAGCCTCCGCGATTGCGGTGGCACAGACCGTGATCACAGTAACTGAGACCAAACAACCAGGTTCTCTGCACTTTCTTATTTAATCCAATATGCCAATTTCACACATTTTTTTTCAAATTCAATCAAAATTCCTTTTCATCACTAATATTTCATAGATTATGCATGTAACAAAATAAAACAAAAAAGGAAATCTACTCTATCATGCATAAATAAAAAAGATATGGGCCACATTTTATGGTGTGATGGGTTGCCTCCCATCTAGCACTTAGTTTAACATCGTGGCACGACACCCCCACCCTTTCCTTTTATGTTTCCACTTAGAAAAGTTGAATCTCCGTCCCAGCTTTCGTTTAATATGCAATGAGCGATAGAGGGACAGAAGATTCAAATTTTCCAAGATGAAACTTGGAAGCTATGAGGAAATGGTGAGCAAGCTTTAATCTTGCCATTTTGAAGACTTGAACCTTTTACCTAATTTAATATCAAATTTCTGAATTAGTTCTTTTGGCAAAGGTAAGGATATCAATAGGCCAATTGATGTGCATCGGGAATTATGTTCCTTGGCCTTTTATGGATGGGGTTCTATATGCTCCTTTGGAATATGAAATTCTAAAATATAGGGATGGTCCTTCTTCTTCCCACAATCTATCATTTGCCTAGGTAGATGGATTCTCATTATATACTTTAAGCACAATGTTGAGAAGTGGTTTGAATAAGATCTAACCCCTAATTTTGGAATAGCCTCCTCAAAAAATCTTTACCCTGAAATGAGTTATAGTCATCATAAAAGATTTGCTTTGCTTCTTCTTGAGACTCTAGCACCATTCCTTTATTTTAGCTTCTTCTTCCACATTTGATTTAATATATTGGGAAGTCACCAAGGAGTCTTCGCTACCAAGCTCATCATTGTAGATTGGTTTATCTTCTTGATGAACCTCTTCTTGGGAAATGGGCAAGGTAGTGATAGTTTTAAGCTTTTCTTCTTTGCTCATTTCCCTCATCTTAACACTTTTCCATCCTAATGCCTCTTATTTTATGGCTTTTATACTCTCTTTGTTGCATCTACACAATCCAAAATAGCTTGTAGCCTTGTGTTAAAGCTATTGGACTCGGTATATTTCTTTTCATTCTTCTCATCGTAGAACCTATCAAGCTCATAAGAAGAACTAACAACTCAGTTAGCCTAATAGAGGGAGGGGTATTTGGACAGTCATCCTAATGTCCTTATCGACCACTACATAAAGAATACCTATACTCCCCATAGGATCGAGATGGTGGGTCCATCTTTCTCCGGAAAGCATAGTTACAATCTTTCCTGAAGTATGGTCCTTTATATATTGTACATGGGTCATCACGATAGGATTCCCAACTACCGGCATCATACTTGTTTGAAGATGCCATAGAAAAAAGTAAAATAAAATAAAAGTACAAAAGAAATTTCACAAATAATTATATACAAGTTTAAACTCAAGCACGCAAGCTAAATTCCAACTAACTTAATACGCCAAATTGTTCATTGGCAATGGTGCCATTTTTGATAACACTCAAATTATATGTCAATTTAAATGTAAGACGACCGTCTTCAATATATTTACCCAACTTTGGAGTAGGGGTCGAATCTACGAGGAACAATATGAGTGACGATCAAATTAATTTAAATTAATAGATACAAGTTAAATTCAAACCAATAGTACAAAAAGATAAAAAATTGGGGGGAGGGGGGGTACAAGTATCAAACTAATCTTTCTTTTTGTTTTTTTCTTGTATAAATTTAGGACTACGAATAATTAGAGTTTTAACAATTATGCAAGGATATTGGGATTATGAATTACTTAGGGAGTAGCATGTGGGTGTTAACAATCAACATTAATTTAGTAAATCAAATATGGGTAGCTTCGGTTATAGATTTTAGTACTAGTCTTTTGATAAAACATCAAACCTTCACCCATTGATTCTTTCGAATACCTAACAGTTATGTTTAACCTTTAGTAACCAAACCTCAATTTAGGCATCCCTATTTCTAGGATAATTCACCTGGTATAGTTAACCTTACACTCACCCTTATTTCTAAGATAGTGAAAATTTAGCAAACTACACATATAATTGTCTATCATTGCTTTGGCCTCTACATCCCTCTTTCAAGGATGAAGTGGATTCTTAAAGTTCACCCAAAACCCTTCTTTCGAACATGGCCTTGAGAGGGAGTTGCTTAGGGGTGATGATGCTAAGTCAGACCTATGGAAAGATTTCTCTAGTGCTTTTCTGGACCACATCTTTTCTCAGGAGTTAAGGGAGGCGAAGGTTGAGGAATTTTTGAACTTGAAGTAAGACAGGATGACAGTGAAGAAGTATGCCTTGAAATTTCATCAGATGATGTAATATGCTCCACAATTGGTGTCTAGTATGAGGGCTAAAATAAGGAAGTTTACTTTTGGGTTGTCCCCGTGAGTTAATTTTAAAGAGAAAGGCTTCCTCATTGAATAAGGACATGGATATCTCTACACTTGTAGTGTATATGCAACTTGTGGAAGATGAGAAGAAGAAGAAGAAGAAGTAAGCAAGCAAAGATAAGTGAAAGGCATAATAAGAAGTTTTGGAATTCGTATTAGGGTAGAGGTCATTAGCAAAGTGGTAGAGATGATGGAAAATGGTCTAAGAAGAAGTGGAGCAATTCTGGTTCCTACTCTACGGTTAGTGCTCCTTATCTAAAGCCATTGGGAGATTGTTGTTTTCAGAAAAGTATTTGTTTTAGAGCATAGGGTGCCCAGCCACAGGCTAGTGGGGCTTTGTCTGCTCAATCCTATCCCCTTATAGATTTTATGGTCAGGTGCACAGTGGTATTTATGAAGAAGAAAGGAACAAGTGCTTTAAATATGGTCAAATTGGTCATATGCAGAGGGATTATCCTTCCAAGGTTAGTTCTAAGAAAATAAGATTCTTATTGCTACTATATAAGCTATTGCACCAAAGGGTGCTACTTCTGTTTTGGGATCTGTCACTGGTCAAAATCATCTGTATGTCATTGCCACCCGCTAGAATTTCGAGGCATCCTCTGATATTATTACTGGTACGCTTAAACTTTTCTCTCATAATGTATATTATCTATTTGATCCTGGGTCTACCCTCTCTTATGTGATCCCTTATGTGGCTATTCATTTTGGATTTGATCCTAAGTGTTTTCCAGATCTCTTTTTTGTGTCCACCTTAGTGGGTGACTTTATTGTGGCCAGAAAGGTCTATAGAGATTGTGTGATGTCTGTCGGTGGTAGGGAGACCTTAGTGGATCTGATAGAATTGGATATAATAGACTTTGATATGATTTTGAGGATGGATTGGTTGCATTTATGCTATGCGTCGCTTGATTGTCGGAACTAAAGGGTCAGTTTCCACTCTTCTAATGCATCATTAATTGAGTAGGAAGGTAGTTCCCAAGTTACTAAAGAGAGGTTCATTTCATATCTTAGTGCTCAAAATTTAATTTCCAAGGGGTGCCTCTATCACTTAGACATGTTAAGGATTATAGGTCCAAAGAACCTTCTTTGCAATCTGTCCCTGTGTTCTGTAAGTTTTCTAAGGTTTTTCCTGATGATCTTCCTAGTGTTTCTCCCGATAGAGAAGTTGATTTATGGATTGATCTTATTTCGAACACTCGTCGTATCTCTATCCCTATGTATAGGATGGCTCCAGCTAAGTTGAAGAAACACAAGGAGAATTTGAATAATCTTCCAAATAAGGGTTTTATACATCTTAGTATTTCTCCTTGGGGTACCCTAGTTCTCTTCGTGTGTAAGAAGGATGGGTCTCTTTAGATGTGTATATATTACCACCAGTTGACTAAGGTGATGGTAAAGAATAAGTATCCGTTTCTTAAGATCGATTATATCTTCGATCAACTTCAGAGTGCTAAATATTTTTCCAAGATTGATCTTCGGTCGGGTTACCATCAGTTGAAGGTTAGGGAAGTGGATATCCCTAAAACTGCCTTTCAAACTCGGTATGGCCACTTTGAGTTTTTGGTGATGACCTTTGGTTTGACTAATGCCCTGACAGCATTTATGGACCTCATGAATCAAGTATTTTGTCAGTTCTTGGATTTGTTCATAATTGTGTTTATAGATGATATTTTGGTGTATTCCAAAAGTGAGGCATTTCATGCCGATCGCATTCTCCTTGTATTGAAAACCTTAAAAGATCAATGGTTGTATGCGAAATTCTCTAAGTGTAAGTTCTGGTTAAATGTTGTGACCCATTTAGGTCATGTGATTTCTAGTGAAGGGATCATGGTGGATCCATAAAAAGTTGTGGTGGTTAAGAAGTAGCCTAGACCTACGATTCCAATTGATATATAGAGCTTCCTGGGTTTAGCCAGTTATTATAGCAGGTTTGTGGATAGTTTCTCTTCTATTGCTGCCCTATTGACTAAGTTGTCTCAGAAGAAGGTAAATTCTTATGGTCTGACGCCTGTGAGGGTAGTTTTGAAAAATTAAAGGATAAGTTGACTTTGACTTTGGTCTTGACTCTACCTAAATGTACTGATGGTTTTGTTTTCTGTTGTGATACGTTCTGAGTGGGACTGGGTTGCGTGTTGATGCAACATGGCAAGTTGGTTGCATATGCTTCTATGCAGTTAAAGGTTCATGACAAGAACTATCCGACTTAAAATTTGGAATTATTAGCATTGGTATTTGCATTAAAGATCTGGCGACATTATTTGTATGGAGTCTATGTAGATATTTATACTGATCATAAGAGCCTGCAATACGTGTTCACCTAGAAGAAGCTAAATCTCAGGCAAAAGAGGTGTCTTGAGTTGCTAAAGGACCATGACATGAGTCTCCACTATCACCCAGGTAAAGCTAACGTAGTTGCTGATGCTCTTGGCAGGTTATGCATGGGGAGCTTATCTCGTGTAGAAAAGGAGAATCGGTATTTGGTAAAGGACATTCACCATTTGGCTAATCTTGGAGTCCATCTCATGGATTCTGAGGATAGTGGTGTGATTGTTCAAGAGGTGGCAAAGTTATCTCTTGGTACGATGGTGAAGGGGAAACAAGTTTTGGATTCTATCTTAATGCAGACCAAGGATGAGGTGGGTTACCAAAAAATAATGGCTTTCGAGATTGGTAGTGATGGTATCTTGAGATACCGAGGTAGATTATGTGTTCCCAATATTAATGGCTTGCGAGGAAAAATTATGGTAGAGGCTCATGAGTCGCGTCGTACGGTTCATCCTGGTTCTAAAAAAGGTATTATAATCTTAAGGAGATTTCTAGATAGAATAATATAAATCGGGATGTGGCCAATTTTGTGGCTAGGTGCATGGTATGTCAACAAGTAAAGGTGGAGCACTTGAGGCTCGGTGGATTGACTCAACAGATTCAGCTGTTGGTGTGGAAATAGGAAATAATTAATATGGATTTTGTCCTTGTCTTCCTTGATCTCGCCAACAATTTGATTCAATTCGGGTCATCGTGGATAGGATGGCCAAGTATACATACCTCTTGCCAGTAAAGACTAATTTCTCTTCTGAGGATTATGCCAAGTTGTTATTGAGGAGATCGTAAAGTTGTATGGTTCTCCAGTTTCTATCCTTTTCGATTATGGTACCTATTTCTCATCTCACTTTTGGCATTCCTTTCAGCGAGGTCTTGGGACCAAGGTAACCCTTAGTACTGTTTTCCACCCACAGACGAATGGGCAAGCGAATAGGATAATACAAGCCTCGAAACATATGTTTAGTGCTTGTGTATTTGATTTCGGTGGTAGTTAGGTTGATAACTTTGTTGACACCCAATTTTGACCGCCCAAAGCTTCTTTTAGGTTACTATTTTTAAGCAAAATAATTAATTTTAAATGTTGGTATTTTTACGCACTTTTCTTGCATCAAACAAATTTTTGACGTGTCACATTCATGATTTAAAATGTACAAATAATTTTATTAATTTTTGGTATCATTTTTACAATTTATTAATTCAGATACAATATTTTAGTAATTTTATTAATATTTATTAAATTATTATTTTTCACATACATGTGCACATTCACAATTTACAAATAAATTGTCTATTATTATTATTGTTGTTGTTGTTGTTGTTGTTGTTGTTGTTGTTATAAATTATTTTTTATAAATAACAACCTATTTTATTCAATTTCTATATGTTTAATTTTAGCCATTGTTATTTTTAATTGGTGTCAATTTTAGCCAAATTAACATCAATTTTTTATTTCAAATTTAAAATTCAATTTTGACCCATTTTTTAAATCACCATCATATTATTTTAATCTCATTCGTTGATCAATATTGATCCAACGGCTGAGATCAAAACATCCTTTTCTTTTTTTTTTTAATAAAAATCAATCAAATCCTAATTCATTTTTTACATAAACAGCAGCCGCACCTACCAGCCACACCCCTCTTTCTCTCTCTACCTTCTCTCTATCCCTTTTCTTCTTTCACTGGTGCCCTTCTCTCTTGTTTTCAGTGAAAACAGCCACGAACACCCCTAACCGGCATACCCAGACCAGCGACCAGTGTCGTCCTTATCTTTCTCAATCGGCCTAAGCCACCGCTGCCTCACCCGTTGCTCCACTGGTGAAATATGTCGGTGAACCCCACTTTTATTGCTGACCACTGCTGCCCTCGGTTCTCTTTCTCTAACCGTGATTCCATCTAGCCAGCCACCAGCTACGAGCAGTTATTCCATCCGCCATCAGCCGATGATCCCGCTACCCATCCGCCGGAGCTCCGCCGCTCCAGCCACTATCGCCTCTGAGCTTCAGTCCAACATCACCGAAAAACACTAAAGTTCTTGATGGATTTTTCGAATCCGTCCCAAGTTGTTACTCCTTTTGCATTTATGCTCTTTTTCTACCCTTATTTTTTTAGACAGATTCTTAGATTTGATATCGGTGGAATTTGACTTTGGTTTTTGAGATTATTCTCTCAATTTCATGTTTGTTTCTGCCGTTAGACTAACATATATGAAAACGCCCAAATTTTATCAGCGATGATTATTTTTAGTTTATATTGATGGTCACTAACTTGTTAAATGCATTTTGTTTGAAGGCTTTGTTTGACACAATGAGTATATTGGGGATGAATTTAGTTTGCCTTCAATCATGCTCAACCTCGATATATGATTTGTGATTGATTCTATATCTTTGATTCAAAATTAATGGGGTACACAGTGACGCCTAATTCTAAACTTCATCTAGTATAGTATTTGCTTACTAAATATGATAATTTGATTTATTTTTCTCACTAGTATTGGAATTGTGTTATAGAAGTTTTGATGTCACTAGTGATTGATTTTAGCTAGCCTATTTTCTTACTTCTCTACTCATGGTTAGCTTGATTCACTCTTACATTTAATTGAGAATATGAGTTGGCCAAGTAATGTGTGATGAGTTGACTGGTTTTGATTATCCTTACCATATTGTTTGAAAAAAAAATTGAGATTAATTTCCTTCCTTATTTGTCTTGCCTTAAATAAGTCGGATAATTTTTTATGTGATCAATTATGTTAATTGTGATTTATTTATTTAAATCTTGATATGATTATGTAATGAAGGAAAAGAATTCCTATAATCATCCCTGATTTATCTCCTTTCCTTTACTTATTTATTCTTCTATCCACTATAAAAACAAGACTCTCTTTCACTATGGGGAGGACAAGCAGACTCTCTCTTCTCTTTTACACATTTGATTTCTACACTCCCTCGTACAAAAGCTTTAAGCAAAAACAAAAGTTGGTTAATGTTCTTATTCTGAGTTGCATTTCTACCTTCGGAGTTTTGGTCTCAATCTATCCGTGGAAATTCATGTCTGACATTCGGTATTATTTGGTTTTCCCAGTATTGTTTGCTATCTTCAACCAGTAAGTTTTCTGACGACGTAATTTTAATATCTTATATGATAATGCTAGAAAACATGTCTCTAGGAATTACTTGGACCTTTGTGTGTTGTATCATTGTTGTGTCATTTTGTGTTCGTAATCATATCTTGATATTTTCGTTAGTCTCTTTGTGTTTTCCATGCTATACCACGTTTTTTAACAGGTTTGGGGGAATTAAAGAATTGCTCGAGGATTTGAGAGGGATTATGTTTTTCCCTTTTAGTTTAGTCAATTCTTCTTTTCATTGGTATGTAATATTGTACAAATGCTAATGATGTAATAATAATATTTATGGGGGCTGCCTGGGAGCGGGGGTTTATGTGCTTTACGTACCATATAAATCACTTAGGCAAACAAATTTAGGATTCGTTACTTGAATTGTTTGCCATTTAGGCAAATCTAATTTAGGATTTATTTAAATCACATAAAAATTATGATTTAGGAGTTTAATTTATGTTTGAATATGAGCATTTAATTTACAACATGTTTATTTACTTTTGGCATGTTTAACAAAGCTTTGTCATATTACTAAATGACATTTTAGCTTTCTAAATTACATTTTTCAATAATCATATTTTAGTTTTCAGCATTCTAAAATAATATTTTTAGCACACAGTCTAATTAATTTTCAGCATTCCGATTTGTCTTTCCATATATTTTATTAATTTTAACACAGTGAAACAATTTTTAGCATCTACATACTAAAAACAAAAAATGACTTTTTATTTCTCTATCAAAACCATTGTGCAGTCCGTGACTTTTAAAAGTAAAAGGAATTAAGAGGTTTAATTCCTATGTTTTAAACTAAGTCGTTGCTTTTCCAAAAGCACCACTCACCAACGTTTTAAAAAAAATGAAGATTATGTGTATCTGTACATATGTAAATAACTTTTTTGTGTTTATATTTCAAAACTCAACTTTTCACTTGTCTTCAAAAATTATATTATTATTATTTTTACTTCAGATCGACCTCCAATCAAAATTGTTGCTAAGGTAAAGGGCGTGTTAGTAATATCGTAACATCTTTCCTATAAAAGCGACAAACAATTTCCTCAAACAATTTTATTCAATTTGAAAATGGTTTACTTTATTAACTCAATTAATATTATGTTTTTAGGATAGTTTCTGTTTCTTAATATTTTGTTATAATCATGTCGCTTTTCTCTTCTTGCTTGTCTCTCTAATGTGTTTGGTTGCTTTTATCACTTAGATAATTAACAATTAGAAATGATAAAATAACATGTGTTTGTTTATTAATTACTTTGTCACTTAGTTAACAATTAAGCTAGAAACAAGAGACCTTTATTTGATCACGTAGAATCCCCACGTAAAACACAAATTTGGTCAGGAACCACCTTTGTGGACCTCTAAAGGTGCCTAACATCTTCCTTTTGAGGTAATTTGAACCCTTACCCAAATTTCTGGTGAACTAAGACAAACCAACAAAATAGGTCCATAGTAGCCTAGACCGGTGCCCTAACGTACCTTAATTTGTTAGGTGGCGACTCTTCACACTCTTTTCTTAAACAATCCCAAAAGAGTGGTCATGTCGAATCCCACTTTTTGTGAGGAAAATGGGATGCAACAAACTTGCCTCTCATAGAGTTCGCATATAACAACAGTTATCACTCCAGCATTGGTATGGATCCGTTTAAGGCTTTGTATGCTAGGAGGTGTAAGTCTCTTATCGGCTGGTTTGAGGTTGGTAAAAATAATTTATTTGGTCCTGATTTGGTTCACCAAGCCATGGAGAAAGTGAAGATGATTCGGGATAGGCTTAGGACCATCCAAAGTCGCCAAAAGTCCTATGCAGATGTGAGGTAAAGGGAGTTGGATTTTAACATGGTTGATTAGGTATTCTTAAAGGTGTCTCCCATGAAGGGAGTGATGTAATTTGGGAAGAAGGGGAAGCTCGGTCCCCGTTATGTTAATCCATATTCGGTTTTGAAGAAGGTTGGCAATATTGCGTATGAATTAGAGTTGCCTTCTAGATTAAGATCCATTCATCCGTTCTTTCATATTTCAATATAAAGGAAGTGCATGGGTGATCCTTCATTGGTTATTTCTTTAAATGATGTGGCCATTTCAGATTCCTTGTCCCATGAGGAAGTCTCGATTGAGATCTTGGATCGACAAGTCCATCAGTTGTGAACAAAGGATGTGGCGGTAGAAGTTTTTTGGAGGAACCAAAAGTTCAAGGAAGATACTTGGGAAGACGAAGAGGACATAAATTCCAAGTACCCATTCCTATTCCTTGCTCTGAATGCGTAAGGTATGGGTATTTATTTTCTGACTTTGTTAAAGGAAATTGTGAATTCCTTGATGTCTTTGTTTTCTGTCTTTGTTAAAGATTTTTTTCTGTATTTGTTAAAGGTAAGTGTGGGAGTGTTTCTGTGTTAAGTTAATCTAATGTATGCCTTGACCCATCATTCGTGGATGAATGATCCTAAGGGAGGAAAATGTAATGCCCGAATTTTATTCTTTGAAAATTTCTAAAATTTTATCCTCACTGCCTTGATTACGACTTACCGTTACGAGTCATAGGGAGTCGTGACAGGTCCTAGGTACCTAATCGTAACCTAAATAGTATGTATATGACTAAGTTCTTCTCTGAGTATGAGTGGCTCACTAAAAGTCGTAAGGAGTCATTATGAGTCATTGGGAGCAAATCGTAGGGTATCCAGTGTTTATCCCTAATGGGTTCTATATTGACTACGACTGGACATATGAGTCGTAGGGTCAACAATGTGTGGGTGCCCTGGAAACTGTCTTGGCTACGACTCATGGTGACGAGTCGTAATGAAACCTTACGAGTCGTATAATGACCCATAGTCACTGACGACTAAATTCTAGCTTTTAAATTAAGGGCACTTTGGATAATTACTTCTTACCTAATTAAAACCCCACGTTCGTAAAGCACTTAAGAGGGTTGTTTTTCATTCATAACATAATCAAACACTTCCGAAGCTCTCTCAAGTCTCTCAAGAAAGATATTTAGGGTTTCCAGAAAGTAGGTCATCTACGGGCTCTAGAGTCAATTCATTCCGTGAAAGTTGGTATTCCAAGAATGTTAGTCCTCCCTAATTGCTAATTTGTTAAGAGCATATATTTTAAAGTGTTGTTGATATATTATTGGTGATGGTTTTGAAACATGGATTGAGAATTTTGAATGATTATTGTAGAACAGTGTTTTCTCATGGTTTACATATGATTGTTCATGCTTTAGTTATGGTTTTGAATGTGTGGGGTTCATGGGTATGATGAATAAACAAGGGGATTGTGATTTCCCCAAACTTATAACTTTTGAAGTGGTTATGACCTCAACCCCACATTGTGAAATTGATTTTAATTATGAAAAGTATTCATATTGAACTACTCTTGAACTATTGCACAGTGTGAAAAGTTAATGAAGCATAATGGTTTTGAATTGAACCTTATGGAGTCATATAACTCCCCAAGCTAAAGTAAAATTAAACCAAGGGGATTGTGAATTCCCCCCAAGTGATGATAATTTATTCGATATATGGTCATTACCTTACAAGTGTAGTTGGTATGAAGATTCCAACAATGTATGCCTTATTGTGTAATATGGTTCAATTAATGGGAATGTGTGATAAATATTTCAATTGGGCTTTAAAAGAGGATTGTGTAGCTGAGGCGTGAAAGTAAAGGTCCCAAGGGATCGGTACTGGAAACCTTAGTTGCCAACGTAGGGGTCTACATGACCGGGTGATTTGCGTCTCCCTTATTATTATCATATGATTGAGAGATTTGAGTCCCTCATACTATATTACATGATTGGTTGCTTGCGTCACCTTGATATGTCGGTAGGTTCGAGTCCCCCATGGTTCATTTGTACATCCTCTTATTTGTGCGGTTATACGTACTGGGCCCTACCAGCCGGGGGAGAGCTGAGCCCATATAGCCCATAGGTGCCTTCTTATGTTATGACGGTTGAGCTACACAAATCTAGGATAAAGTTTTAAAGTGCATGATAAGCCTTGTTCCCTATCCCGGTATGTGATATATCTATGTATATGCATTTGATTATATGTATTGGATTTGAATAATTTTGAACCGTTTTATCACGACATTATATTATTCTTATTTCCGAGTTACATGCTAGTGCTCAACACATTATCCTGTTCGAATTTTGTATCCCCATGCTATGCAGGCATTAGAGATACATCTATTTTTACTGCACAGAGTTAGGTGGATCGGCTTAGTTCGTTGGTTCGTTGTGGTAAAGTGGTGAGCTTCCATTCTCTGGAACGCTTAGGCATTTCATCAGTTCCATTCTTAGATTTGAGCTGATAATTTTCATTATCATTGTCTTTGTCAGAGTCGGGGACATGTCCCAACCAAGACTATTTTTGGTTCTTTTTGCGTAGAGGCTTTGTTGGATTATAGTGGACTTGGGTGACGTCGGTTGGATATGTTTAGTCGGTCATCGGTTATCAGTTATAGACATAAATTTTATTCTTTGAACTTATCTTGTGCTATTTTTATATGTTTGAAATTCAATCATTGTTGGACGGTGTATGGTGTTTGGTTAGTTTCAGGGGCGGTCTCCGGTCCACGGTGGATTGGAGATGCCTGTCATGGCCAGGCCTCGATTTAGGTCATGATAGTATCGATTCGCAAGACTCTATTAGACATCCTATTCTTACACCATTGAGACTAATGAAATCTGACTGCTCTGATAGCATTTGTCACAATCCAAAAATGAGAGCCATGATGGCACTTGTTGCGGTGTACCTTGACAAGTAAGTCTATCACCCACACTGATACAAAAAGAGGAAAAAGCAGAAATACCACAAGGTAAGACTTCTAGAATGAATTCAAACTATACAAGTAATTATAACAATACGGAAAGAACATATCCAATTACCATACATTCCCTAAATCAGGTGGTAATAGTGTAAGAATTACTAATACAAACCATGAGTTAATTACATTAAAAATATCTACACAGGGTCAACATCTGTCTCTGAATACAAATAAAGACATAAATACTATAGAAAGATAGAGGTGAACTACGAACGCATGAATGTCCAACCGCTACCTTGAGAAATCTGAAGACGCTTGAAATTAACCAATTTGAGGCGTACTCGAGCTAGGAGCTGCACCAGAAAGGCAAGTAGGCGTGAGTACGGTTCACTTGTACTTAGTAGGTATCATAACCTGATCAAGCAAAATAGTAAATAAAGCATACAAAATATACACTAAGGGAACGTCACCTGCAATCAGAAAATGTCCCACAATGGTAGTCCATACCGCTTACACTAACAGTTTTAATATATCACAAATACAACAACAACATAGCAAATATAACATAAGTATACATTATATTACATGCAAGTATAAACATAGAAGAACAAGTACATAAAGGACGATCAACTACAAGTAACAAGAGAGAGAGAAAGTAGACATATAACAAGTCAATACGTAAATTTAATCACAACATCAACATGATAAAGCAAATGCAATGCATAAGATGATGATGCTGATGACGATGATGATATGATGATGATAATTGCATAAGATTGGCACACAATCTTGAAGTTGGCACACAATCTTGAGATTGACACACAATCTTGAGATTGGCACACAACCTTAAGATTGGCACACAACCTTGAGATTAGCACACAGCCTTAAGATTGACACACAACCTTGAGATTAGCACACAACCTTGTTTCCAGTATTTCTAGTAGTCCAGTGTTTTCAATGCTTCCGATGTTTCCAAAGCACATATATAGCATAAGGCACAAATCAAGTACACATGCATGACAACAAGTAAATATAAAGAAATAAAACAAACAAGTAAAATGATGTGTATGATGACATGAGAATAATAATGCAATGTTCACAACCATTCAAAATGAGTATTTCCACAACCAATTCACATGATGTATTTCCACAATCAATCCATATGATGTATTTCCACAACCACCCATAATGTTATAATTCCACAAGAACGTGAACCAATATTTGCTCACTATTTTAACTATTCATGAATTTTCCACATGATCCATATGCTCACAAAGTATGAATATATCACATTATGTCAAGGGCATCACAATAGGAATTTCTAACATCACAATACAATAATCACATGTATTCTAGGCTATCAACACCACGTAAGATCCCGGACGGTCACATGATATCACAAATTCGATAATTACATCACATTCAGGCCCCCACACGGGCACAACATATAGATAGCCATATTTCATAATTAGTTTCCACCCTTAACAAGCCTTTTGGTATACAAATTAGCTACCCAACCCAGTCTGAGGAGTTAAGCCATAACCTATTTTGAATGTCGAAACCGGTCTGCTACACTTCAAACTCACGATCTTAATTTCCATGAACAATTCTAAACTCCATTAAAAATATCAAATATATAATTTACACATCAAAATAAAATCAACGAAACTCATATTAACCATTTTTTATTCGCAGTTAAAACGGACCTCGAAATGGATTTTCGAAAAAAAAGGGTAAAATCATAACTTTACTTTAAAAATGTGTTTTCCATATTTTTAGAAACCTACAGCTGAAAATTCAAGCCAAATCGAGTCCAAAACGAGGTTTAAACCAAAGAAAAACTATTTTTAAGCTTTATCGGTAAAATCTTTGAAATCCGAGTTAAAATCAAGAATCGGAGTTGTTTTGAAGGTTAAATTGATGAAAAACTAGTAATTATAAGGTTAAAATATTATTCAAGTGAAAAGGAGTGAAATTGAGGTTTAAAATCAAGCCCTAAGATTTTTAGAGTTTTGAGAAATTAATCAATAAATTACTAAGAAAATGAGTGATTTCTTACCTTAAATTCGTAAGAGAATCAAGAAATAGATGTTAATCTAGCTTTCCAAGCACCACAAGCTTCCATTTTAAGTTCTCACACTATTTTAGAGTTTCTCTCAAGAGAAAAGATGAAAATGAGCAAAATAGGCTCACAAAACTGCTTTAATAGTGCAGATTTTCTGCACCAGCTATTGAAAAAGCTACTATTTTTTAAAAATCTAACCCTGACTTTGATGGGGTGTCCGAGATTCGTGGAGTCTGATATACACAAAAGAACTATGTAACCACACTAAATTCGATACTCCAAACTCAATGGCGTTATCAGATTTTAAAAAAAAATATCATTTTTACAAAGTTGACCCTCAAAACTCGAAATCACAATTTTTCAAATCGAGGGTCAAAATGAGGTTTAAAAGCCATAAATTCACACTAAACATGTTACCACCCTAAAATCGACATTTCGAATGTGTTGGCAAAGTTGAATTTTCCATTCAAGGTTATTTTGATCAAATATGGGACCCACACTCATATTTTCAACTTTTTCAACTTTCCTACCAACAGGTCAAAATGAGCTTGGGTATATTAGGACCTGAACCAAAGATCTACCTAGCCTAAAATTGATATTTTGGAGCTGTTGGCATAGTCCGTTCAGCCATCCATCGCACGGATCAAAAGATATCCACATAAATCTAAAATAAGACTCTCGAAGCCACCAAAAACCACAATATCACATAAATGGTACCAAATGCATTCGAGAATCGTTTCAATCACCCCCACACCTCAGAAATATCATAATACAACTACGAAAAAAGGTAAAATAGTAAAATCACATAGAAATACATATTTCACATATTTCATCAAATTTTTAGGTCGTTATAAATAGAAAAACATATGCAGTTGGTTCGTTTTGTAACAATCATTCATTATAATAATATTTCATTATAACAATTTGATTTCTCCAAAAAAGTTTTTTGATTTTATATTTTAATTTTCTGTAACAACATTCTTTATCATCCTTTTGATATAGTTGATTTGTTCATGAATTAAGAGCATGAATTACGGTCTTAGATTCGAGCTAGTAGTATAATTAAGTTTGCAAATAGATAATATTTTGAACAAAAGATCAAATAAGTTGAATAAGACAAAGATTCAGAATAAATCTGTAGTGATAATCGAGTGTTATGCTCTTTATACTGAGGGTGAGATATATTCAAATTCGAGTGCAATAATGAAAAAACAGTAAAAAGTCTAAAGGAAAACAGGGAATGCTTAAGGACCAAGCTAAAGATACTTTGTTGCTTAAGGGTAAGGAGGAGCATAAATTAGATTCTTCACAGTGGGGAAGGAGGTCTATTTATAGGGTACAGACTTTGCCTATGATCAATGAAAGATTATCACTCGTCCTAATGATGTTGGGGAGGCAACTAGCCCACAAGCGTGTCTCAGACACGGTTCTGTCAAGGGCTAGTAGTGCCTTCTAAACTCATAACACTATGTCCTTCTGTTTGTCCGGTAGCAAGAGGTCATTATCCTTTAACTCATATTGTATGACCATCTTCTCTCATGAGTAATGTCTTATTGCGTAGCTGTGGTTCCCACGATGGCATGCGCTCTTCACCCCAACTGGTCTCGGGCGCTATCCCTTCTTTGCCGGAGTTAGTGTCTTAGCACATTGGCGTTGTCCTCGAGGTGTCGTTATTATAGGCCAAACTGACTCATATCTAACCCAATATGCGCCAGTTGGCCCAAATCTGCCTTAGCCAATTTTACCCTATACAACATTCTACCTATGACCGTGACATTTATTATAGCCATACTTTTTTTTTTTTATGAAATTACATATTTATAACAATCATATTCAAATATTGTGAAATAATATTTTGTATATTGTGAATAACAGAAAATATTAAAATACCCACAATAATCATCATTAATATCATACACATAGTATATTTCAATCACAAATATCAGATCATGAGTTATGATCATAACTCCACGATATTCACTTTTTTACATTCATATACTTCTACTTTTTTGGTTAAGTTGGTTAACAAGTACACTCCTTTTTGATACACAAGACATTAAGCTAATCTTTTGCTTACTTTTATTTATAACGATTAGCAACTAAATGAGATTTACTTATCAAATGCAGTATATGGTATAATAGCACCTCACTGTAGTAGTAATCTGCAAAATATTCTATAGAGAGATTTGTCTGTGCATGCATTTAATTTATACTCTTTTAAAAATATTATTCCCATTGTTTCATCTGTTTTGAATTCTCATAGAGTTTAAGAAAATTAAAAAGATTTTTAAATCTTATGATGTCAAATTAAAGTTATATCAAATATATTAAAATATCTTTTAATCATGTAATCTTGAACATGTTGTGTGGAAAGTTAAAACTATAATGTTGCTAAAAAACGAAAGGGTGATTTTTATAAAAGAAATTAAAAAGAAAAATAGGACATTCTTGATATTAAAATAACTTACCTAAAACCACAAGTCTTGTTAAAATTTTTACCTTCTTAAATTACTCCTTCCGTCTCAAATTATTCGTCCAAAATTTTTTAATTTAATTTCTTATCTTACTTGTTTTTTCATTAATTAAGCAGAGGTAATTTTTCTTTTCATATTTTACCTTTGTATTAATTTTTTTTTTAAATTAAAATATAAATATTAAGTATTATAATAAAATAATTATGTTATTAATTATTTTTTTTAATCAAGTAGAAAGGGAGAGAGTATTTATCAAAGTCAAAACCAGAGAAATGGTAAGTGAGGGAGTAGTTGCAGGTGTTCTGGGGTTTAACCGCTGGCCACTTCATTGCTTCGAGTCAAGGTAACTTTGTCTGGGCAACGCAATTTTCCAGATACTTCCACGCTCTCCTCGCCTCCTCTGCTCACCTATCACGGATTCCATTTTTTTCCCTTTTTACCTCATTTGACTCTTCCTTTTATTCAGGGATATATTTTTTTAACTTGTCCAAGAAATTGATGGTTGAATGATCTTATTGATTTTGATTGAGTTTCTCCAAGCATCATGGCATGGTACAAAAGATCAAAATTTGCTATTGATGCCTTTCGCAATTTCGCATCGAAGTTTTCACTCAATAATTCAGTTCAACAAGCTACCATTCCAAGAACCAAACACTTCAACAATTCTTTGGTACCAAATGCTCTAGGCAAATCTACTCCATCTGGCTCCTCAACGATCTTGAGAAATTCATGCTTTCAATACGGCATTAAGCAAAATCAGTACAGTTACAGTAGCCCTTTTTTCGGTGGAGCTAGGAGATATTACTATGTTGATCGACACCAAATTCATCATTTTCGTCCAAGGGGTCCTCACAGATGGTTTCAAAATCCAAGAACTGTTCTTATTGTTGTCTTGGTTGGTACGGGATTAGTGATTACTGTTTACTTGGGTAATTTAGAGACTATACCCTATTCTAAAAGAACCCATTTTGTGCTTTTGTCTAAAGATATCGAGAGGAGATTGGGTGAGTCTCAGTTTCAACAAATGAAAGCGTCATTCAAAGGGAGAATATTGCCTGCGATACACCCGGAAAGTGTCAGGGTGAGATTGATAGCTACTGAGATAATTGAAGCTTTACAAAGAGGATTGCGGAAAGAGCAAGTATGGACTGATCTTCACTACGCATCGAATGCAGTGGAATCTGGCGAGACTAATGGGGGACATGAGACTTTGATGGCATTAAGTGATAGTAACCCCGAGGCGAAGTGGAATAAAGCGGATGAGATTCTTGATGACAGTTGGGTTCAGCAAAGTAGAAAGAAGGGACAGGAGAAAGGGTCAGAGGCTGCAACGGGGCATATCGAAGGATTGAAGTGGGAGGTTTTGGTTGTAAATGATCCTGTTGTAAATGCCTTTTGTTTGCCTGGTGGGAAGATTGTAGTTTTCACAGGGTTGCTCGAACATTTTAGGACCGATGCTGAAATTGCAACCATAATTGGCCATGAGGTGTATATCCAGCTTTGCCATTTTGTTCATTGAGTGCATTATACAGTTACATTTCTTCCTTGTTTTAGTATGGGCCTATTCACGCCTTTACTTGCTTGATAGGTTGGACATGCTGTGGCTCGCCATGCTGCTGAGGGAATTACAAAGAACTTGTGGTTTGCAATTATTCAATTGGTTCTTTATCAATTTGTTATGCCTGATGTCGTTAACACGATGTCAGCCCTGTTCCTAAGGCTTCCATTCTCACGCAGGTATGTGTATTGCCTTTTATTGTCTGGATTTTATAAGTTTCTTTTGCTTTTGTGTTTTATGTTTAACCTCTCATTAGGACTTAGTTAACATTGTTGTATCTTATTATGCCAATTCTCTCTGTTATTCAACTATATGAAGTTGGTAAATTATACAACAACAACAACAAACCCAGTATTTTCTCACATAGTGGGGTCTGGGGAGGGTAGAGTGTACACAGTCCATACCACTACCTCTAACGAGGTAGAGAGGCCGTTTCCGATAGATCCCCGGCTCAAGATTAAAGGCAGTATACAAAAACATCAAAAGCATAGAACATGATAAAATAACATAGATACGACATCCACAAAAAAGTACATTGCCAAACAAAGGACACCTACCTACTGACTACAACTCAACCACACCCTTAGCCCTTTATCCTAATGTTTTTCCTCCATATCTTCCTATCCAGGGTGATGTCCTTAGTCAGATGTAACTGCTCCATGTCACGTCTAATCACTTCTCTTCAGTATTTCTTTGATCTACCCCTACCCCGCTTGAAACCTTTTAAGGCCAACCTCTCACACCTACGAACTGGGGCATCCGTGCCCCTCCTCATCACATGACCAAACCATCCAACCTCACTTCCCGCATTTTATCCTCCACTGAAACCACTCCCACCTTCTCCCGAATAATTTCATTCCTAACCTTGTCCGCCCTTGTGAATCCACACATCCAACGCAACTTTCTCATTTCCGCCACCTTTAACTTTTGGATATGAGAATTCTTAACCGGCCAACACTTCGCTCCATACAACATAGCAGGCCGAACTTCTATTCTATAGAATTTTCCTTTAAGCTTGGATGGCACCTTCTTATCGCATAAATTCCCGAAGCGAGCCTCCATTTTATCCAAACTGCCCTAATACGGTGAGAGACATCTCATCTATCTCTCCATTCCCTTGAATAGTAGATCCAAGATACTTGTCATTTACCTTTCTTGGCTACATATTGGTAAATTATAGCCATTGAAATTTCTTGTCCTTCCAATATGTAGCCAAGAAAGGTAAATGCCAGTCTAATAAGCTCACTTTTGTGTGTTTTATAAGCACTGGTTATGTGAAATATTTGTTAGATGTCAGTTGGGACCAATGCAACATGTATGCATAGAGCTTGAGCCTCTTTGTTTAAAGGTGGTTGCTTCAAAATCTTGATCGGAGGTCTTTAGTGTCGCCAGTTTACATCCTCCAATGCTCATTTAAGAAGAAGACATTTGTACAATAACTTTTTTACACTACCTATCTAAATTACAATATATTTTGTGCTATGGTTAGCATTGCACACACATGGCCCTTCGAAGAGATTGTCACTCCATGTCAAATGCATATGTTATAGTACAACATAATAGTGGACATTGAAATTGTTGGTAGTTGGGAATCCAATGTTTTACCCCTTGTGTCATTGGCTTCTATACAAAGTGAACAGAGCTTGTACCAATCAAATAAAAAGAAAGAGAAGTTATGCCAGATTTGTTTCTGCTGCTTTGGTCCAGCAGAACAGTGTGTGTGGGAACTCGATAAATTCAAGTATGGCTTAACACGGGTTACATTTATACCAATCAAAAAAATATGGGAAACATTTATAAGGTTTTTGTTTGCAAGGTATAAAAGTAGAAGAAGTTGATAATAATAAGGGTGTCAATGGTTTTCTGAGAACAGATAGTACCGACTGAACTTAACCTTACTGAACCGATTCTTAGTTTTATTTTTTATAATAAATTGTAGGTTTCAATATAGATCTATAACTGTACTGAATAATAAAATAGACCCAAAATATACCAACCTGAACTGTAAAAGTTCTGATATGTACAAAGTATCTTATATATTAAGTTTAAGAATAACGATGCACTAAATATTTAGCCTTTGGACTTGGGGTGGATTCATTTGGAAATGGCTACAATAACATTCTGCCCGAACTCTACTACTGCTAAAAATAAATTGGTTTGGTAATTTACAGTATCAACCTACCAAGGTATGTTTGCTCCTCTTGTTTTTTCCTTTCCTCTCTTTCTCTCTCTCTCTATATATATATATTTGTGATAATTGAGTTAAGTATCAAGTTAGTATATTTTCCTAAAATTCTAGTGATGCTACACGTATTTTTTTTCCCTTTCAAATTTATGTTTTTTGCACTTCATAATTGTTGGTTAGCGACTTGGTAATCGTTCCGAGGTAGAACAGTATTGTTTTCGGTAAGAGCGTGTTGCAAGTGCACAACCTACATTATTGCACTGTCAACCCTGTAAATCAAAATTTTACTTGAGCATTGTGTGTATACTGTATACTAGCTATTACAGTAAAACCTTTGCTCAACGAACACATAATACTCTTCATCTACTGTATGTATGTTATATTAAAGCTTGTTATTATTTTACACAAGCTTTGACATACCTAGGTAATATAGGTGACTTTGTTTTACGGAAGAGAAAGCGAGATGATTGAGACAGTTCTGCGAAGTCTAATATTGGTTATACAAGGTACAGTAACCAAAATATGTTATAAAATTCTTGAATTAGCTGACCAAACTGAAGCATTGACACTCCTAGGTCATATAAGCGACTTGGTTTTCACCGCTTGTAAGGATGACCATCTATTTGCTTTCTACAATGAGGAGCAAAAGAGAGGATTTTTTCTTTTGAAATTGGTAACTGTTTCTATTTTTTAAAATCAGTACATGGGTTGTACTGAAAACCATATTTACATAAGGAACTCTAAAAGTATTGTCCTATCCCTATAATGAGTCTAAGACCTCAATGATAGAGACAGTATCATTAGAGTATATTTGATTACACCAAAAACACAGTCAAAATACAATTCAGTTTGACTTGCTGCATATTAAAAAAGGCAGCTCGGTGTGCTAAAGCTCCCATTATGCACGGGGTTCAGGAAGGGCCGAACCACATGGGTTTATTGACTTGCTGCATATTGCTCTTTCTATTATAAAAAACTCTAAGATTCCTTTCTTTCAATATAGTACACCAAATAGTGGCAGTAATGATTCTCCAATTGCTTCTGTTCTTTGCTTGTAGTCCTGCTTATTTGTAGGTGTATAGGGCCTCTGAAATTCTACTAGACATGGATCAGGAGATGTTTTTGAGCCTTAGGAATAGACTCCCAATTGACCAGTGACCTTGCATTGCATGAACAAGTGAATCACTGTTTTTGCCGGTTCCCAACATAAAAAACATCTAGAGCACAGTGGGATTCCCCTTCTTCATCAAGTTATCGTGTCAACACAACTTCTTTAGCGAGTAACCACACAAAACAAGCCACTTTTTGTGGAATCTTAGTTTACCATATGTGTTTTCAGGGCCATGTGGGTGCCTGCAGATTTGGGTGGTTCAACTTCCTATATGCCCATGTGGGTGCCTGCAGATTTGGGTGGTTCAACTTCCTATATGCTGCACCTACTTTTAATGTCCCTTTTCTACTCCCCAACCACCACAAACTGTCCAGCCCTGTCTCTAAACCACTAAACTGTTCAATGATGCTGAAAAATTCTGTTACTCTTGGAATTTCCCAGTCGTTGAGATGCTTTCTTAATACCAAGTTCCAACCTTGAGGAGCCCATAATTCAGCTATTGTACTCTGTTGCTGCAGAACCAGACTGTGAATGTCAGGGAAGTGTCTCTAGATTTCCTGCTTCATGCCAATCATCCTTCCAGAATCTAGTTTTAGTACCATCAACTACTTTGATCTTGGTGTTTGGTTTGAATTCGTTCTATATTAATCTAATGGATTTCCATAAGCTAACACCATAAGGAGTGGTGACTTTCTTTGTCATCCAGCTGTCACTCTCTTCATATTTTGCTTTTTCGATTGTGCCTTATAAAATCTAATTATCATTGGAGTTCTTCCAAAGCCACTTCACTCTCAAAGCTTAGCTCTGATTCTTCAGGTTCTTGATCCCCAAACTCCCAACTCGCAAAAAGAGAGGATTTTCCCTTGAGTGCTTTCATGCAAGGGTTCAAATGAGTTATACACCTTAATTAGTCAAGACCAAGCCCATTTTATTCTGGTGGTTGGGTGCCATCGAAGTGCACTTTGCACTCATCTTCCGATGTTGTTGGTTCGCCCATTTTATTCGGCCGGTGTGTTGATTCAACCCTGATTGATCTCTCATTTTTTTGTTTCAACGATATGGGTTCGTCAATTTCATTAAATAGTGAGTTTCCGTAAAACATAAAGAAGCCATTACTCAGAAAAGGATATTTGATTAGCATCAGCTATGTAGCACTGGCACATATATTAGTACAATATGAAAAATATGAAAATCAAAATACAGGGGCTATTTTTTATTTTCTTTTGAAACTGTTAACTTTGTATATCTTTGTGAGAAGCATATCAGTGCATGAGTTGTACTGCCACCATATTTACAAAAGTACTTCCAAAATCTATACGTCTATAGTGTGTAGAACATCAATAATAGAAACGGGATCATTTAAAAATATCTGGTTACACCAAAAACACAGGATCAAGATGCAGTTCAGCTTGATCTGATGCATACTATTCCTTATATTGTCAAAATTGTTGGGGATGAAATTTTTTCCCTTAATTTGAAAACCAGCATTTGGCCATGAAAATTTCAAATACAACTCAAGTTGTATTTGTCTCCGATCCCCACGATCTTTGAATAACTTGAGTTACCCATTTTCACAGTGCCGAAATCACCTGCTACATACTCGCAGAAAAGATCTTTTACCGGTGTATCATGGTAAGATGCCGCGGTGTTAACCACCTATTCCGACTCTTTCCCTACCAAGTGCATGCACTCCTCTTCCTCGTTTATGAAGAGAACCACATCATCATTGTTTTGCACCGTGGCAGCAGTGTTGTCGTCATTCTTCTGGCCATTGTTTTCATCTTTGCCCTTTTTTCGACTTGGGCAATCTCTTTTGAAGTGACTTGGTTGATCACAATTGTAGCGATTTCTGACTCTTGATTTAGATCGGACCTTGAACTTTCCACGACCTCCGGTTCTACCATAGCTACTTGAACTCCTTTGGTGACTTCTGCATCTACTTTCTGTGCTGAGAGTCTGCCCATGATTTTCAGGCTTCTTTCTCATGTTCTCGTTGATTAGAAGAGTTGATGCGACATCTTTCAGCTTAATAGAGTCCGTACCATGTAAAATGGTTGTTGCCAAAGTATCATGAGAAGATGACAACGAGTTCAAGAGTATGATGGCTTTATTTTTCTCCTCGATCTTTACTCGAAGTTAGCCAACTGCGTGATCAGTCCATTAAGCATATTTAAATATGACAAAATTTGTACGTTCACCCATATGTAGGGCGTACAACTGCTTCTTTAGGTACAGTTTATTTGTCAGCGTTTTGGACATGTAGAGATTTTCTAACTTTGTCCAAATACCACATGCACTATCTTCATCGATGGTGTTATTGACCACATCATCTGTTAAGTGCAACCTGGTTGGCACTTGCAGCCTTTTCATGGATTCGGGCTTTTTGGATTTGCCACTTAGTGGTTTGTGTAATCCTTGTTGGATAAACAGATCCCTTGTCCTCCTCTGCCATGTTGAGAAACCGCTATCACTGTTGAATTTCGCTACCTCGTACGTTACTCCGGACATTTTATTTTTACCAGGTAGTACCACCAACTACAAAAAACTATTTTCGTGAATGAGCAAAACCGGTGCTCTGATATCAGTTGTTGGGGATAAACCCGCCACGATAATAATATTTGCGGTAATAAAAACAATAAATATGAAAACAACAATAATATAGTTAATCCACAAGAACGATAATGACACCAAGATTTTTTTTTTCTTTCACTCTTTGTTGTTGGTGTGACAACCCAAGGAGCTCATCAGCTCCTTTTATAGGCAAACGTTTATCTCCATCGCTGTCATCAATGACATCACTGAAGGTAACATTTCAAAATGTTACCATTAACACATTAATAGTTCAACTACCAAATCTTCATTTGTTCAACTTTTGCAGCCAATGAACTTTGTCATTTTTGCAACCAAAGACTTTTATGCAATGGGATGGGACCCTACAATATCCAGGGTGATCTTGCCTGATATATCCACAATAGCAGTTTGCAACTAAACTATTAATACCTGTGTGCCGTCGGGTGTCTTGTCAATTGGTGATTTCTTTCGGATGAGAAATATAATTTTGAGAATCGGGGGCCGGAATTTTTTTAAATTTAGGGGCTAATCTTTGGGGTGTTTATTTGGTTAGTGAATCCAAGGCGGTTCTCAGGAATCTACCAGAGGAAATTCAGTGTGGCAAAAGTGAGGCGTCCTCCCCCACCCCCCGACACACACACACGCGCACGCACGTGCTCACACAAAATCAAACAAAAGAAGTAAAGAGGAGACGCCGATTCCATTTTCCTTATTTTTATCCTGCTGGGAGGGGGGTAGAGTGGCGAAGCAAAACATGAAAAGTATGACTTGTTAGTAAGTACTCATAATTAGAATGTGGATCAGCCAACTAAAGTGGGACAACAAACTTTGAGATGTTATCCTCTCAAGCACATAAGTGCTTTTAAGCTTAGCGGTGCCAATAAGCGAGATATTCCGTGTACAGAAAGCACTAATATGTGACCAACTTCATGCTCTTCCTGACTGTTCCTATATGTGCTTTGAAAGCATATCCTGCTCTCTTCATTTGTAACAACAGTTTAGTTGTTGACTTCAGGACATACTAATTTGTCTTTGTTTGACATAATCCATTTAGTCACTTGGGTAAAGGTTTCTAGAATTCTATTGATCGTGTTGTGAGTGGTGAATGAAACAATGTTGAATCCTAATAGGAGAGAGAGGGTTCTTTCTCTAAAGGGGTTAGAAACCTCAGCATTCAAAATGAATGCGAGTGGCGGCAATATCTGTTAGTGTAACCCACCTTTCTTTCCACCCGCCCCACATAAAAAAGGAATACGAGGAAGTCACTGATTTCAGATGCTCAAATGTTTTTATTTGTGCCTGTTATCTTGTGCATTTTATTAATGCACTTGGTAGTGATCTGGTAATTTTTTGGTTCTTTTAACCTGTTTATATCTTTTACAGATGAAAAAAGTGTGTAAGTGATCACTCTGCGGTCAGAGTTTTACTGTGATCCTGGAGTTCATAATTAATGAGATGTTGCAACAGAAAGCCTGCTGTTGTTTCTCTAAGTCTTTATATTTAGGCTTACTTTTGTTCTGGTTTTGTTGGTTGAAGTCTTGAGTTAATTGCTCGATGAGCTTGTTCCAGTAGTGGAAGTGTGATATCACTAATCACTGATCATCGGGAGTTTGGAACTGAAATTCTTTATATTTCATATCTTTATGGCATCACCTACTTGTTTTGTGGCTTTTTGTTAAATTCTGTTAATGTGCCCTGTTATATCTCAGCGTCTCATCTGTGTGGGCTGCACACGTCGTCTTAGTAAGCATGCCTCTGTAATGCAAGAAACTAATCATTTCACGGTGATAGATAGGATGAATATTTTGCCTTTTTTTTCCTGTCGTATCTAGTTCTCATGCATCTCTGTGTATCAGGATGGAGATGGAAGCAGATTACATAGGGTTGCTATTGATGGCCTCTGCTGGATACAACCCTCGAATAGCTCCCTCAGTCTATGAGAAGCTGGGTAAAATTTCAGGCGAATCAGCCTTGAGAGATTATCTGTCTACTCATCCTTCTGGGAAGAAGAGAGCGCAGTTGTTGGCTCAGGCTAAAGTAATGGATGAAGCCCTTACCATATATAGGGAAGTGCAGGCAGGAAAGGGGATTGAGGGTTTCCTATAGAGGAGGATGACATGCACAGGCCGTGTGAGTGGTGAGCCGTCCAGAAGCCGATGCATGCAGCTTCTTCTATGCATACAGCTTCTCTTCGCATCTTGATTGATTTTCATTTCAAGTTCCAGTAAGTGAAGATTAAGCAAGATTGAATCTCTGTTTTCACGAAATTGTTGTTTTTGGAGAATTGCAATTCCCTTTCTTGGCTGCTGAAATTGACTGTTCAAGAAGCATGCTTATTTCTGTAACCTTTCAAATCCTGTGAAGTTTCTACAAAATCGAGGAAGCAACTTGTAAAGCAACGTTCCATCTTTCCAAGTGAAATTGTGTTGTCTATCAGCTACTAACTTTGTAAGATTATGTGTGATCTGATTGTTTTTTCTTTAGCAGTTTGAGGCAATTATCCATCTTTTCCAAGAATTTCTGGACGTCATTAACAATGTGTATTGAACACCACGCCATGGTAGCTTCCACACCTTGCCACTGGGTTAACCAGGACCTGTGAATCAACATTCTAATAACAATATGTGAGATGCATTCTGCATACGCTGTGTAAGACATCCAAACCGCCTCGGCTTTTTGATTGGAATGAGCTTTTTTTTTCTGGCAACATGACAATTTGTCGTTTCAGTAATCAACTAATGTCTAATTTGTGGAAGGCTAGCTGTATAGGGTAAAATCTGGACGTGGCAAAAGTGACAGGTCAGTCACAAAGTCAGGAGGGTTGCATTAGGATGCCGGTCGGAAACAACTTTGTCCGTGGGAAACAATCATGTTCGGTGTTCTCATAGGGGCCCATCTAGCTCCAGAATAGTGGTATTGAGTTTGGATATGAACTGATTGGAGTGATCTACACGTTCGACTTTTAACGGAAGATATCGGGATCACTGCCAGCCGTTACTCCGTGATGATTAATGGACAATTAATAGTCTATGAGGGCATATGTCCTTGTCCCTCAATGTGCAGCTAGCTATAAACTAAGGACATCCGAATATCATATTCAACACTTGTATTGTACTAAAAATCTTTATTTAGTTAATTGTATTCAACGTTATATTTTCCGGTTACTCTGCCAGTCAACCACAATAGAGCTCAGGACAACTAAATCTTATATTCCAGTTCACATTATTCAAATATTTGTTTCCCACTCATATCCTACTAGTATCCACACGTACAAATTCAGTTGTACTGTTGTAAGGGTAAACACTAGTCACTAGATAACACTCCAATGAAAGCATAAGTGGAACAGTAAAAGCTACCAACAATGGAGAAGTAGGAAACTGGTGTATCTCTAAAATCTGTTTGTTCTCACGTCGCTAATATAAATAATAGCGAAGCTTCTGTGTTGAAAGCGGCCTTACAGTGTTGTGTTTGAAATCGAGAGGGCGTCATGCGCAAGTTTAAAGTTTGCAAATCTGGTGATAATTCAAATGACAAATAAAAATATACTAAAATGACATATTATTGATATTATTTGGTCAATTGGCGTACACATGAAAAACTAATATTGAAAAAACATAAAGCTATCGGGAGAAATCTCCCCTAAACAAGACTCACTCTTTGAAGACTACATTGTGAATGCTATTGTATTAAGGTATGAGACTACCCAACTAGTACTATTTGATCTAAAAAAATCCAACCTGAAAACTTTCTCTCCCTTCTATTTATAGATCATCAAAACCTTTACTCCAAGAAAAGGATTAGCCAAATATGAAAAAGTTTTATATTTTTTTCAGGTAAAGTAAAAGTAATTATGATATTATTTTTATTTTTCTTACAAGAAAATTAAAACTTAAATTTGATAAGAAAATCAGGACAAAAACCCTAACAAATCTCCCTTTTTTGGCTTGATTTTCTTGACTTGAATCACCTTCTTCATGAACTTTGTTCTTCACAAAATCTTCATCATTGCTACTTGCCATGGTTAAAAATAAGGTTTAAAATATCATGGTTAAAAATTGGTTGTACAGCAGGAATGTTGAAAATATGGTTGAAACTTGTTCTCCACAAGTAGTTCGACAAAAATTCTCATTATCATCAAATTGGTTGCAAATTAGTGTGAACCGTCATGAACTTGTCTTCAACCTCATTTCACCAAACCCTTGGATGTTTGAACCGTAAGCTCTGATACCATTCATTGGGTTCGAAATCGAGAGGGCGTCAGTTTGCAAATCAATATGGTGATAATTCAGATGACAAATAAAAATGTACTAAAATGACATATTATTGATATTATTTGGTCAATCGGCCTACACATGAAAAACTAATATTGAAAAAACACAAACGTATTGGTAGAACTCCCCTAAACAAGACTCTTTGAAGACTACATTGTGGATGCTATTGTAGGGTCTTCTATTTATAGATGATCAAAACTTTTACGAAAGAAATTAGCCAAATATAGAAAAATTTTATATTTTTCTTTTCGAAAAGTAAAAGTAATTATGATAGTATTTTTATTTTTAAATTTATTTAAATTTAATAAGAAAATCAGTCAAAAAAAATCGTAACATAGAGAACGTACTTCACCTATGTCCGAAAGAAGCAATAAAATCAGAAAAATGCCAACAATGTGTAAAAGCTTAGGATTGACTCTTCCCAACAACAATATATCAGTGTAATTCTGCTTTGAGAGATAGAGAGGTTATTCCATGCAGAGACCCCGAGTAAAGGAAATAGGAAGCAAAGATTTACTGTTCCCAAGTTCATTATTTCACTTTGACGACTCTGAACAAGATTTTAAAATCATCAAACCTGTTGGAGCTACGAAGATGATGGAGTTCCAACGGTTAAATTTGAAGAATACATTAACATGCATGCTTAAGAATTGCATGACCATGAGAGAGCTCAAGCAGATACATGGCCACATTACAATATCCCCTAAACTCTTCATCACTGACCGTTGGTTCCTAATATCTCGCCTTATTTTCTTCTGCACAGTTTCACAATCGGGATCTCTTACCTATGCCAACACCGTATTCAACCTCGTTCCTCGCAAAACTCTCTTCATTTACAACGCCATGATCAGAGCTTACGCTTCAAGAATCCATGACCCCACTTCATCTCAGCCCTTAATTTTGTACAAACAAATGCTCTTTGATGGTATTACACCTGACTGTATAACATTCCCCTTCGTGTTAAAACATTGCGTTACCAGAGTTAGTGTAGTAGTCGGAAAAAGTGTTCATGCCCATGTCGTTAAGTTTGGGTTTCATACTGATGTTTTTGTGCAGAATTGCCTGATTAGTCTGTATTCACAATCCGGGTCAGTGGGCAATGCAAGGAGGGTATTTGATGAAATTTCTAATAAGGATATCGTTTCGTGGAATTCTATAATTATTGGGTGTTTGAGAAACTCAGAGCTGGATATGGCGTTAGAGTTGTTTAGGAGTATGAAGAAGCGGAATATTGTTACTTGGAATTCAATTATCACGGGGTTCGTACAAGGAGGTAGGCCAAAAGAAGCTTTAGGATTCTTCTACGAAATGCAAGTTTTTGGTGATGATATGGTTAGTCCAGATAAAATGACAATTGCTAGTGTGCTCTCAGCTTGCGCTTCTCTTGGCGCGGTTGATCAAGGAAGGTGGGTGCACGATTACTTGAATACAAGCGGATTGGAGTTTGATATGGTGATTGCAACAGCATTAGTCGATATGTATGGAAAATGTGGGAGTGTTTCTAGGGCCCTTGATGTTTTTAGAGCAATGAAAAATAAGGATGTGTTGGCATGGACGGCTATGCTTTCTGCATTTGCAATTAATGGGAATGGCAGAGAAGCTTTTGAGCTTTTCTTGGACATGGAAGCTGCTGGAGTGAGGCCTAATGCTGTCACTTTTACTGCGTTGCTGTCTGCTTGTGCTCATTCTGGCCTTATAGATACAGCCCGTTGGTGTTTCCATGTGATGAGGCATGCTTATCACATAGAACCACAAGGTCAACACTATGCTTGCATGGTTGACATTCTTGGTCGAGCTGGTCTCTTTGATGAAGCAGAAGCGCTAATCAGAAATATGCCCTTGGAACCAGATGTTTTCGTTTGGGGTGCTCTACTTGGTGGCTGTCAAATGCACCGAAACTTTCCGTTAGGAGAAAAAGTCGCGTGGTGTTTAATTGCTTTAGAGCCTTTGAACCATGCTTTTTACGTTATTCTTTGCGATATATATGCCAAAGCTGGTAGGTTTGATCATTTGAAGGAAATTAGAGCTCTTATGAAGGAAAAAGGGATCGAGAAGACCGTTCCTGGCTGCAGCACGATTGAAGTTGGTGGAGTTGTCTGTGAATTTTCTGTAAGAGGATCACCTCAAGTTTTGATGACGGAAATACTGTCTGTTTTAGATAGTTTGAGTGATGAGATAGGAAGGAGTATTAATATGAGCCTCGTTCAAGAATTATGAAGAGAGAATTTTGTTACCAAGTGAAATACTTATTTGATTCTACAATATATATGTCTTCAGAGTATGGCATTCCATCTGAAGACATGACAAACATACAAAATTCAGAAGTATCATACTTAAGAGCCTAATTATTGGTTTTATAGAAATAGTTTCATAATTACATTTTTTAGTAACTTATATTATGTATTTTTCAAAAACGTTGCTGTAAAAATACATCTACATTAATGCACTTAATTAACTGAAATTAGTTGAGCTATATATGGTATAATTACCAATCAAGTAAATATGTAGATTCCTTTTCCATTTAAAACTCTTAAAAAACGTGACTTCCGTTATATCTTCAGAATTCAAATTTCCATTTTTTCCCATTAACAGCTGCATCTTTTCTTAGCAATTTGTTCTAAACAAACCCTGTTTTGGAAATCAAGCATTGTTGTTGTTGAATCAAATTGGACTGATTCTTCTTAGAAATCAACAACAATTGTAAAACAATGCATTAATTTGTTTGAATCAAATTCAATTGTTGATTCTTCTGTTCTATTTGTTTGAATTCAACTGTCAGTTGAAAATTCAACCATTACTACTGTTTAAGGTACATAATCATTACCATTATTCAATTCATTTTTTTTAACCATTACTGATGTGCCTATCAAGTTTTTGTTGTTGTCGTTAATTTGTATGTGAAAAAATTGTAAAACAAATTCGAGTTAGAATCAAGCCAACAGTAAAATTGGAATTGATAGTTGCAAATTTCAGCTTAAAAGTTGTTTCAAGGAGAAAAAAATCAATATTCGACTACTGTTTAGTTCCGTTTGATGCAGTAGTTTCTGTATTTGGTTGAAAACTTTTGTTGTGTTTGTATTTTACTTTAAACAAATATTTTTTAAATGTATTTTTTAAATGGAGATGTTGGCTGTGTAACTTTGTCTGCACTTAAAATAAGTGATTTCTGACAAATATGTATATTTGTTTATTTCTTGGTTAAATCAAGTAGAAATGAGAAGCATACCAGTCCTTGTGAAGCACTCTGGTCGATGGACGTATGAAAAGAACTTCAAAGAATATGTCACTGATGCTATATTGTTGAGCACATCAGCAACATTCGTTGAGTTGCACTATGTTTTGGCATCTCACTTAAGTATGGATTTAACCAGCAAACGTATTCTAGTGGAATATCAAATCACTCCTAATGCAGGGCAGATAGAAATACATAATGATATGGGTTTAAAGGTGTTTATATTGCAGAAGAAGCTAATACAAGATATGAATTGTCTTCCTTTATATGTGAGCATTTTGGAGAAAGTTGTAGGGAGCAACTTGACAAGTTCATCTATATGTGTTGCTGAAAGAGGAATCAACTGTAACAACTTGCAAATAGTGATAAATACAACAAATGAAGGAGCTTTGGTGGTTTTTGAAGATACATAAGCATTAGATGTTTTTGATATGGATACTGTCGAGGTGATTATCTCAGACCCACATCACAAGCACGTTGAGGACGACCAGGTTTACTTGACAAAAAATTTTTTAAAGTCAGTCATGAAGGACTATTCAATTAGGGAGAAGTTTCAAACGAGCAGTAAAAGGTCAAGTAAGAAAACATACGTACATTCTATATCACTTTGATTTTGTTTAATATTACTTTGGATATGTATTTTGAATGTATTAAATCATGTTTGCTGCAGTTATACATTGTTTTGTAAATCAAGAAACTGCGAGTTCTTAATGTGTGCATCAGGCATGGGAGACACTGGAATGTTTAGAATTAGAAGATTTATACCTAAACATACTTGCCCAGTGAAGGACAAGATCTATCCAAAGGTGCATGCAACTAATATTTTGATAGCTGGTATGGTTAAACAAAAATTCAAAAATCACAAACAAAAATATAGTGCGACGGAAATAAAAAATGACATGAAGGAATATTTTGGTATGGATTTGACATACACTTTATGTTGGAGGGCCAAGGAAAGAGCGTTAGAAGAGTTGAGGGGTAAGCCATCAGCATCTTATAGGAGACTGCCATCATACTTATATGTGTTGAATACTCCGGAGTCACATATAAGAATGAAGAAAACAGATGATAATGCGTTCTTGTATGTATTTATCGCTCTATATGCATTCATTACAGGATTCGATCATTGTAGACCAGTCGTAGTTGTTGGTGTTAGTCATCTGAGAGAAATGTATACTTGGGGCATTTGTAACAACATGTACAACGGACGGAACAGGTTAGTATCATTTAATAATAATTACATTGTATAACTGTTTGTATTTTTTTTGGTATTTCTACAATCACTTGAAAAATGCATATATCCACTTCATATATACATATGTGTATAGAATCTACATATATTTTCAGAGTTTCCTAAATGAAACATGTAAAATTGATTATGTTTGATAGTAAGGTGCATGTAGATTCTATTATATGTAATTGATACCATTTCAGGTAGATAAAATATACAGTTTAATTTACATGTATTTATAATAAATACATATGCAGTTCCTATATGTATTTATGTGGGCCTGCACAGAATTTTTTTATATATGCAGGTCATATATTTTTTTTGGCATATGATGTGTTTGATTCTGAAAATGATGAATTATGCATACAGGTCATATATTTCCTTTGGCATATGGTGTGCTTGATTCTGAAAATGATGCATCCTGGACGTGGTTGTATCTGATAGGAATCCAAACATCATAAAAGCTGTTGGTGATGTGTACGAAGATGTTCCACATTATGCATGTATGTGGCATCTATGGAAAAATATGAAAAAACTTTATAGAAAGTCGCACAATGCATTGTCGGAGATCTTTTATACAATGGCCAAATCATATTCAAAGTCAAAATTTCACATGTTAATGGAAAAAGTTGAGGCAGCTGATATTAGGGTGAAAAAATATTTGGAATTGACGGGTTACAAAAAGTGGGCTAGGTCGTATGCAACAGTTCACTGAGGATGAACGTTGACTTCAAACATTGCGCAGTCAATAAATGGAGTGCTTGTATCATCTAGAGAACTGCCAATTTATGAGTTTCTTGAGGAAGTTCGATTACTGTTTGCAAAATGAAATTGTGCAAATAGGCAGGAGGCTTCATATACCTTCACAACACTCATTGGAAAGTTTAATGACATATTCAGTGAGAACGAGGCGTTGTGTATCCGTATGACAGTATGACCTTTTAGATTTGTCAAAATAATTATGAAAACATAAATATGAAAATACTTTCCATTCTGTTATAAATTAATGAAAAGATATACAACATAAAACATATGAACATTTAAAAACATAATATGTATTTTGCATATGTATTTTGTTGTATTGAAAATTATTAACAACTGCATATTTATTTGGCTGCTCTGTAAAAATGTACTCTGCATATGTATTTTTTTTTGTAAAATACTGGTGTGCTTACAACATATCACGGAATATGGAATTCATCTTTTTGTATCAGTGCATTTAATTTTTTATTTTTATGTCAGGTTGTACCAGCCTCAGAATATGTATATACGGTACACGACAAATAAAAGCACTTCATTGTTTGCATCAAGGAAAAAAAATGCTCATGTAATGCTTTTCAAATAGATGAGATACCATGTGCACATGCTTGTGTGATGTTGGAGAAAAAGAATTTTGAGAAGGGGTCATACTGTTCTGATTTGTTTAAACCAAAAACTATTTTGAAGACATATGATGTTCCAATCCACCCGTTGCCACACAACGATGACTGGATAATTTTGAGCTCCCTATATAATACAGAATACAAAAACTAAATAAATACAAACATATTTGCAAGACATATTACATTAAAAATTATATATATCTTATTGTACTTACCAGCTGCTGAACCAAATTTTTTGGTGTATGGAGATTCCTTGAATTTTGATGGTCACCTAATTCTTAACTTTGGTCTGAGCGTTTTAACTTCATAATTAGCGGATGGATGAATCATGATGCTTTTTTGAACGTAGACATTCAAGATTGGTAGAAACTCATTCGGGATTGTGTTTTATGAATCATGCCACAATTGTTCATCCCTCTGCTCATCATTGGTTACTTCTTGTGTATTAGGAGGTGTCCTAACTTGCTCCTCTGTAGCAAGTTCGACCTCTAAATTCACCAGTGAATTTGAACTCAAATCAGTGATCCCTCTGTTCATCTAACAAAAAAATTGAAAAAAGAATATTACTTTTTTTCTATCAAATTGAACCAAAATAAACTCAAAATATATTATAGTAAGATACATACTTGAGCATGATCTTCAATAACAGTCTCAGAAGTTTTTGCATCCGAAATTTCATGATGAGATTCTTCTTGACGTTTTGCTGATGGATGTATGATGATGCTTTGTATTTGATAATAGGCATTTAGGCTCGGTAACATCTCATCAAGGATTGTGCATTGTGAATCAGACAAAATTGTTTCATAAATTTTCTCATCGCTGGTCTGCAAAAAAATGAAAGAAAAAATATAGTTGTCCTCTGGGTTATTACATGACATGAAGACAAAGTTAACATCACTATACATACTTGACAATCATGTTGAACAATCTTCTCAAAATGTAAGTAATCCAAATTTATACTTCGGAGAAGCTCATCATGGATTAATTGTTGAGAATCAATTTCAACATTAATTTTTTTGGAATGCAAATCAGTGCACCCCTTGAAAACAAGTAAAATAATCAAAACATCAAACAAACATATACTTGTATCTGTTTATATATGTGAATTCAAATGAATATATATATGAAACTTAATTATTTACCTTTTTTACCAAGCAAATTTGCCTCCAATTCCTGATCATCCTCCGAACTTAATCGTTGTGGTGATATTTTGGTACCAACATAATCCATATTCTGGAGGTCAGTATCTTTATCTGCATGTTGTTGCTACAAATACATATACAAATTCAAATAACCTATTAATACTTGAGTCAAACATAATATTTTTTTTAATGAAAATGAATCTCTCTCCCTCCCTCTCTCTCTCTCTCTCTCTCTCTATCTATCTATCTATCTATCTATCTATCTATCTATCTATCTATCTATCTATATATG
>NC_061113.1:188515718-188591596 GCF_002878395.1 Capsicum annuum
TGTCCCTTTATTTATACCTTTGAATAATGTTCATGTCAAAATTCTATCTCATTTTTTACTTCTTTGCATGAAAACACTTTCTGTTTACATCCAAATAGGGGCATGATGTAGACAGATAATTTTGTCCCTTCCGAGAGTGTGGTTTTACCTATTTACCCTCACTTTACTGTAGACCTTCACCCATATGATAAATTTCACACAATAACAACAACTACAACATACCCAGTGTATTCCCACATAGTGGGATCTGGAAAAGGTAGAGTGTATGCAGACCATACCACTACCTAGTTTAAGTAGAGAGGCTATTTTCGATAGACCCCTATAAAATAAACTAACATTGCTAGCAACAAAATAATGCTACAACCACAAGATAATAATAATAATTATCTAACTGAAATCATAGACATCACAGAACACCACGAATAAGAAACTACAGACATAAAAAATGCTCCCTTATTGTTACCGACACACTCCAACCCCTAAATCCTCTACCCTAATTCGTGTCCTCCACACCTTATTTTCAAGGTTTATGTCCTCCGTAAGTTTCAACTGCTCTATATCATTATAATACCTCAGTCATTTCTTAAGCCTAAATCTGTCTTTTGAGTGAATATGTATGACTTCCAAAGTAATTGATGTTTAAACCATGTTGTATTTCTCTAGTTTCTAATTTTTTTTCATGTAGAGAATTGAATAATTTTTCCATTGATACCAATTTCATTGAAATCCGACTTCAAACGAGGGAGTTATAGCCGTTTTACTCAACAATATCAGATCGCCCAGGTCTTATAGTCGACCTGGCGGACCGTCAGGTCCTTGGTGGACCGTCAAGTTTCCCGTCAAGCCAAGGCAGTGACCCCTCTTCCTGGTCACCGTGTAACGGCCAAGATGGTGGACCGTCAAAAAGTTGACGGACCATCAAGGGGTCCGTCGGGTCAAGATAGAATGTCTCATTTCAGGCCCTCGAGTGATGGATGACTTGGTGGTCCATCATTTTCCTGATAGACCGTCACTTCAACCATCACGTCAAGGCATAATGGCCTAGATTTGGCACTCGAGTGACGGACGACTTGGTGGACCATCAATTTTTTGACAGACCATTACTTCGACCGTCACATCGAGGCAGAACGTTCCAGTTTTAGCACTCGAGTGATGGACGATCTAGTGGACCATCAGGAGACTTGACGGACCATCAGATCAACCATCACAGGCCCCAACTAGCGAATTTTAGCTTTTTCAAAAGGGCATTTCGGTTATTTCTGTTCCTTGTTGACTTATATATACATCAAAGTAGTAAAGAGAAGATCATTTTCTCCTATTTCTCTCCAATTTCTCGAAAAATTTTCTAGAAAACTAGGGTTTTCTCTCAACCCAAAAATCAAAACTCCTTCCAATAAATTCAATGATCTTCCATAGATTTCTCCAAGTTGTCCAAGAATTAAGCTCCCCTAGTCAAAGGCATCAAGGATCTTATCTCAAAAGTGTAAGAAAGAAGTTCCAAAAAAGTTTCTACATCTCCAAAATTATAATCCAAGGTATGTGGGGCTTGAACGAAAATACTCCTTTCGTTCTTGTGCCTAAAGATTTACTTTCTATTATTGATTTACATGATTTCGTAAGTGGGTTTACACCCAAATTTATTTATTTATGATTTATGAGATTTGAGTTGAATAAGTTTGATATTTATGATTATTTCACCATCATGTTTCTTAAATTTAGAATTTATTCCATGAGTTGTATATTTTCATTATGTATTGATGATTTCTAAGAAGTTTAAGACAAGTGTCATGAGTTATGCCTTTCCATGAGAAATTTGACTATTGAATATATATCGATATTCAGCTTGAGAGGCAAGAATGAGTTTTATGATGTTTCCTTGAAGCTTTTGATATTTGAAATGATTTGATAAGTAAAGGTACTTGATGTTGAGAAAGATTGTTTTGATTTTGAGTCAAATTAGGAATCCACAGTTGTTCATGATTTACCGATGAGATATATTTATGTTTTGGTCTCTATGATAGACCCATGAGTTGATATTGATTAAGGTGGATTTCCTAACACATTTTGAGTTGAGTCTGGGAGGAGTATTAGCACCGAGTGGGAAATGTGGTATTTCCCCAAAACTACATCCCACCGTAGAATTGATGTTGATAATTGTGGGCCAGAGGCCAAGAATGGGATTATGATAATGAGATTAAGGTTGTACTCCTTGGCAAGAGTAAGACACCCCTGCCAATGTGGGGTTCTCTCCTTAGGAGGGAAAAACGTTGGACTCCATTCGGCTCACATGGTGTAGTTATGTCGGTTATAAGAAACTTCCACGTCCATAATGATCTAAGTACCATGAGTTACCGAGTCACTCTAAGTCATGAGTCAAAGAGTTTGAGTTGATTTAAATGATTTATGAGATTTATGAAGCATATGTTATTACTGATGACTTATGGAAATGATGTTTTAGACAATTCAAGCAAAGAGAGTTATTATTGCCAGCATGTATGATTTTCTTATACATTTATGATATTATTTAAAATTTTGCATCCACCCCTACATACTTAGTATATTCCCAAGTACTGACTCCCATACTCTTTTGTATTCTATATTTTCTCATGATATAGGTTCAGGTGCTCAGTCTCAGCAGTGACAGTGATCTTTGAGTACCTTCATCTACATTTTTGCGGTTGGTGAGTCCTCATGGTTCGAGGACCTATGTCCTCGATTTTGTCTTATTAATAGATGGTTATTTACTTTTAGTTTAGTATGAGTCAGTTGGGGATTGCATTGTCAGACTAGTGTACTAGCATATACAGAGATTTCAGTATTTTGTTTGTACAGGGCAGTATTACTTTGTATTTAAGTATGTTCATGACTTGGTTATTCCTATTTATCTTAGCATAATTTGCGCTATAATGAGTTCTAAAAGTAAAACCATCCATAGCTAGTATCTCACACCTCTGCACTGGAGCATCTGAGCCTCTCCTCATCACGTGCTCGAATCAATATACCTCAATTCTTTTATCTTCTCTGTAATGCCCTAAAACCTAGTCTCGAGACGTCACATGGTTCTCAATACTATAAGTAGCCTTAAGCTAACCTTGTCTGCCTTTTACTAAATATAAATCTCATAATAAAGAAACATAGACATAAGAGACATACTATATGCGGAAAACTGTCTAAGTATAATATCTGAAATAATGTCTGAAATCTCAATACTAAATAATCTGAATCAAAACTAGAAGTCTGACAAGCCTCTACTACTAAAAAATAGAGAGCCACTAGGATAAACCCCCAGCGGACTCAAACTATCTGAAAAGAATATTGAATCGTCTAAGCTGAAAATGCTGAATAACTAAGTCCCCAAACTATGAAGACTCACCCACTATCGAGATGTAGATAGAAATGCTTGAAATTACTCACGCTATTGGAACTGAGCACTTGAACCTACATTATGAGATAATGTAGCACATAGACGTATATGTGGATTAGTACTTTGAGGAAGTACTAAGTATATGATGGTGAAATGAATATGTCAAAACAATATATCAATAATCATCATCATTTGTAAGATAATGCATGCCAAATGTAAATGATAACGCTCAACTTACACCTCAAATTAGTGTAAGGTGATTGTCATCAATATATTTACCCAACTTTGGAGTCGGGGTCAAATCCACAAGGAACAATGTGAGTGGCTATTAAGCTAATTTGAAGCTATAGCTACAAGTTCAATTCAAACAAATGGTACGAAAATATAAAATTAAGATAGGGGTTTTGAAAGTATCAAGTAATGTTGTCACTTCAATATTAATGTTTGTAATCAATATAAATGGTAAACCAGAGTTATATTCACCATGGCTTTTGGGACTTTACAGGTACTAGGTAGTGCTTGGGATTCTTCAAGTAAGAAAAACAGCAGACTATCCTTGACTATGATAATTTCTGACTTATCTCTCGACCTTACCAAATAATTTATTATCTAATTCTCTTGAACTTAGATAACTTATCTATTTCAAATAGGATGTTAACTTAGGTAGATTAATCCAATTACGACATCAATCATTAAATAGAAGGTTGGTAGCTTTTGAGTCCCTTTTGATAATTCACGACTTCTAGTTTATTTCTCTGTTAGAAGCAAATAAAACCTAAGGCATAATATAATGTTTGCAACCAATAGATTTCAGTTAAAACAACAGAATTTCAAGATGTTTTACCACTCTTTGAATCCGTTAAATGCCTAGTAACTCATCAAACCCTACTTCATGGATCCCATAACTCCTGTTAATGGAATTAGCCGCTCATGATTTGATGAACGAAATAACAAGTTGAATTCATGATGCTAAGGATAAACTTATGAATGGATGGAAAAAAACAAGTAGTTTCTTCAATTTAATCACAAGGTAGAAACCCAAAAATAGTTGATAAGAAACAAGAAGAATTTGTGGTGAAAGAGAGCAATGTATGTGCTTCTCTTCCCAGCGTCCCTCTTTTTTGATAGACAATGATCCCCCCTTTAAAAACCCTAAAACAAGTCTTTACATAGTCAACCCTAAATAAGAAAATAAAATGAAAGTTTTAGTTTTCTCTTCAGATTAGACGACGATGCTTTTGATAGCACGTCAAATACCTGACGATGTGTACGATATGTCGTCAAAGATTTCAGTGAATTATTATCTTCTGAATCTTCAAATGGCAAACCTGATGGCGTGTCAAAAAATTGATGGCGCGTGAAAACTTTCATCACAACTTCACTGAAAATAAACATACTCTGCCTCTGGATGATGATAATTTCGACGCCATGTGACATATTTGACGGCCCATCCTAAACATCGTCCCATTTCATCTCAGCTTCTCAGGTTCTGTCAAAGCTTGATGGAAACTTTGACAGTCTGTCCCATGTATGACGATGCTTCAGAATTGACGTCAGCTACACTTCAGCTTATTTACACCAGATTTCAGCTCTTCTGCTCCATTGTTATTTATTTCCATGCATCTTGACTTTACTACAAAATCTTAAGAAATAACATCAAAAACACCAATAATTACTTAAGAATTTACAATTATTTCAAGTTAAAAAGTCTTAAATGTGCTACAACAATCTAGCACATCAACACCCTCAACTTAAAATAATTGCTTGTCCTCAAGCAACTACATAACACCATACTATGATGCTTAACCAAGAGACACATAAGATACCTGTCACAGTTGATTATCAAGTTTAGCTCAAAACTCATGCCACTCTATACGTTCAATTACTTATAAACAGTGTCCAAGGAGGACTAGGGCCAAAATAGGTTCATTATGATCTAAACAGAAAGGTGATAGGTGTCACAGAAAGCAATGGTCAATTCAGGCTCAAAATAGGGATCAAGAGATATCATGCATACAGGGAAGGTCATTTAGGCAAAAAAGATGACTTAAAAATTAGAACGTCCTATGATCCTTTCCTAACCCCTATCTTTCAACCAAGGTAATACTAACCGGGCAAGTTCTAGATTCAACTCACACAGGGAATTGAGTAAGACCTCACACACATATAGCACAATGGTACATCATAAACTACTACCCATTCGGTTCATGCAATTATTAGTAATGATTATCATGTCCCTAGTACTAATTCCATAAAAAGATTCATAGTAGCTACATATAAATGCATATCACATGGTTATAAAACAGACCAATGAAGAGGTGTTTATCAGTCTTAAAAATTAACAAAAATATATCAACTGCTCTAGATACTTATTTTTCTCTAGTTAACCATTATACATCACAAAAAAACACAATACGCCTAAACATGTCGGTTCTACTAGGAACAAGACTCCGGGGAAAAGAGGTACGACAACAAAAATCCCAGGAGGACATCACACCCACAAGTAGCCCCACCGTTAACTTAATATCATGCAGTGTTCCTTACGCACCAATCCAAAACAAGAGAGTTAGAAACATACCTGTGGCACCATGGGTACAAAGATCTGATGTCAATTAGACAATACAAATACAAACAACAAAATACTTTGGGTTTCATCCCAAGAAGCGCCTAATTTAGTGTCGCGGCACGACTCAACTCAACTTTTTCCTCCATGTTAAGGATATGAACTTTACCCCTAACTTAGAGTCCATCTTCTTGCCTCGCTCATAGGGAGATGGTACAAAGATTAAGAAGCTGAGTAATGGATGATGTATGGTAAACAACTCATCTTTAAAGCGAGGTGTGTTTTTGTGTTGCTTATCAAGTGTAAAATAAAGAATATAGGATTCTTGTTCCTCATATTTACAGTCTTCCACTATTTTAGATGATTCCACAGACAAGATATCATCTAAACATAATGTGGAAAAATGCTTCGAGTGTGGCCTAACAAATCCTACTTTAAAATTTACACTATCCTCTACACACTCACTTTTATTCATCTTCTCAACATTTTTACTTTGAATTGGGCTAGAGTTTTCATAAGAGATTGGCTTGGCTTCTTCTTTTGCCTCTAGTACCATTTTCTCAATCTTGGCATCATCCCTCGGGGTTAGCTCAGTTAGTTGGGAAATCTCTAAGGGTTGATCAATATCAAGCTCATCATCAGTATAGGAATCTTGCTCTTCATCGTCACACTCTTCCATTATTTTAAATGATTCTATAGTCAAGATATCATATAAACATAATGTAGAAAAGTATTTTAGATGACTGACCTCAATATCCATCTCTTCTATCCTTTCTCCTCCCTCGTTAAATGCCCTAATGTTTTGACGTATATCACATATGGTATCATTCATTGTGTCTATACGATCCAACATTAGTTAAAGCATAGCTTCAATATCACTCTTTCTAGTGCTTTGTTCTTCCTTTTCATGACCATAAGACCTGTCATACTTATAAGAAGAACTAGAACTTGGGTTAGCGCAATAGGGGGGAAGGGGCATTTGGGCAATCACTCCACTGTCCATCTTGACCACCACATAAAGAACAATTATACTCCCGGTAGAATGGAAATGGTGCACATATCTCTCTCTGGAGAGTATAGTTACAATCTTGCCAAAAGTGGGGTCCATCACAATATGGACATGGATCATCCAGATAAGATTTTCAACCATCAAACTTACATTCATTCCATGATGCCATAGTAAGAAATAAACAAAAATAAAGAAAATCTACCTAACACAAGACACAAAGGAAATCACAAAAAAATGTTTACAAGTTTGAATTCAAGTAAGTAAGCTAAAATTCCAAACTAACTCAATATGCCAAATTGTTCCCCGGTAATGGCGCCATTTATTATAACGCTCAACTTACACCTCAAATTAGTGTAAGGCGGTTGTCGTCAATATATTTACCCAACTTTAGATTCGGAGTTGAATCCACAGGGAACAATGTGAGTAGAAATTAAGCTAATTTGAAGCTATAGCTACAAGTTCAATTCTAACAAATGGTACAAAAATATAAAATTAAGATGGGGGTTTTAAAAGTATCAAGTAATGTTGTGACTTTAATATTAATGTTTGTAATCAATATAAATGGGAAACCGAAGTTTTGTTCACCATGGCTTTTGGGACTTTATAGGTACTAGGTAGTGCTTGGGATTCTTGAAGTAAGAAAAATAACAGACTATCCTTGACTATGATACTTTCTGACTTATCTCTCGACCTCACCAAATAATTTATTATCTAATTCTCTTGAACTTAGATAACTTATCTATTTCTAATAGGATGTTATCTCAGGTAGATTAATCTAGTTACGACATCAATCATTAAATAAAAGGTTGGTGGCTTTCGAGTTCCTATTGATAATTCACGACCTCTAGTCTATTTCTTCGTTAGAAGCAAATAAAACCTAAGGAATAATCTAATATTTGCAACCAATAGATTTCAGTTAAAACAACAGAATTTTAAGACGTTCTACTACTCTTTGAATCCGTTAAATACCTAGTAACTCATCAAACCCTACTTCATGGATCCCATAACTCCGGCTAATGGAATTAGCTGCTCATGATTTAATGAATGAAATAACAAGTTGAATTCATGATGCTAAGGATAAACTTACGAATAGATGGAAAACAACAAGTAGTTTCTTCAATTTAATCACAAGGTAGAAACCCAAAAATAGTTGATAAGAAACAATAAGAATATTTGGTGAAAGAGAGCAATGTACGTGCTTCTCTTTCCAGCGTCCCTCTTTTTTTTGATAGACAATGATCCCCCCCTTTAAAAATCCTAAAACAAGTCTTTACATAGTCAACCCTAAATAAGGAAATAAAATTAGATTTTTAGTTTTCTCTTCGGATTAGACGACAATGCTTTTGACAGTGTGTCAGATACCTGACGACATGTGTGAAATGTCGTCAAATATTTCAGTGATTTGTTATCTTCTGACTCTTTAGACGTCAAACCTGATGGCGTGTCAAAAACTTGACGGCGTGTGAAAACTGGCATCACAACTTCACGGAAAATCAACATACTCTACCTCTGGATGACAACTATTTTGACACCATGTGACATATTTAACGGCCCTTCCTAAATGTCATCCCATTTCATCTTAGCTTTTCAGGTTCTATCTAAGCTTGACGGCAACTTTGATAGTCTGTCCCATGTATGATGATGCTTCAGAATTCACGTCAGCTACACTTCAGCTTATTTACACCAGATTTCAGCTCTTCTGCTCCATTGTTATTTATTTCCATGCATCTTGACTTTCCTCCAAAATCTTAAGAAATAACATCAAAAACATCAATAATTACTTAAGAACTTATAATTATTTCAAGTTAAAAAGTCTTAAATGTGCTACAAAAATCTAGCACATCAGTAAATGACTCACATAAGCTTGAGTAACTGAGAAAGTAAAATCTGTAATCATGAGTAATAAAGCATGTTGAATTAATCTAGTGAGTCATCACATTTAGTTCTAAAAGTCGTGCTAGTGATATATATGTAAATAATGTTGTCTAAGTGTAGAAAAAACTTACTCTTTTATCTGAAAGCTGAAATCTGTAGCTAATATCTTTCTGTAAAGAATAATCTAAATAAAATTGTGAGCCTTTACACTTAGTTTTCTAAAAGCTTTTTCTGTTACTCTTTTCTGTTATGCTGTAAGCTTAAAACTTTGGGGAAATTCTTTTAAAAACTATTTTGAGAATCTTTACTGCTAGGGAAAATACTTTATCTGAAGGGAGGTTCTTCTAACTGACATAAATCATGCAAACTTACATGGAGTCCAACGCCTTGTTACCCTATGGGAAAAACCTCACGATAGGGAGAGGTGTCATACTTTTGCTAAGGAGTATAACCCGAGCTAAGTTATCACATCTGTAACTGTCATCCATATAGAAATGGAAATAATCTAATAATCCATACCTATGTTTGTTACGTAGTTATATGGAAAATAGGGCACGCTAATCCCACACTTCCCGCTCAGTGATAAATACTACTCCCTTTTAATCTGTATGCTCACTCTTTTGGAAATCACTTTAAAAACCAACATAAGGATTATTACGAAACCTATTATGCTTTTATCTGAGTCATTCTGTAAATAAAGATGATATGAATTCTATAATCTGAGGTAAATCTATAAAGTGGATTCCAAATCTTATTTGAGGATCAAACAATAAAAAAATTATTGAAAATCTATAAATAATTTGATCATAAGATGCTTAAAGTGTCATCTTTCTTGAAATATCAACATATAAACTTGGGCTTGATAACCCATGCATCAGGTTCATGTCAAAAGATCATAATAATCATGCTTGATAGTAAAAACAATGATAATTCATCTCGAAATCTGGAATTTACTGCAATAGGCATGAAAATATGAAAATGAACATGCAATTCATCTTCAAAATCTCTCAAAAACTCATAATCTTGCAAATAGAAATAGTGGGTAGGAAACCTAATTCAAATCTCATGGATATTCATTCAAAATCATATGAATTTGTAATTAAAACTTGTTTTTGGGAACAAGGATGGAAGATGATACTTGTTCATAAACCCCACATACCTTAACTAATGAAATCTCTAAGAAAGCTTTGAACTTGAATCTCTATTTGAGCTTTTAAGGATGAGTTCTTGATTATGTTGATTTGGGAATCCTCAATTTTGAGTTTTCTTGGAGAAACAATGGAGGAATTGATTTCTTGGAGAGTAAGCTTTGAGCTCTAGGGTTTTGCTTTGAGAGAGAATGGATGAAAAATAGCATAATAGTCTTAGAATGGGTTTAATCTTGTGTTATCATGAATTTGGGGGCTTAGGAATTGACCAAAGAGCCCTTTTTAAACTTTTAATCGGAACTGAAAACAATAAAATTTTCTTGATTCAACATGCCACCGCGATGCGCCACTATTGTAATGGCTCCATGGAAAACGATATCTAGGAGCTGGAAAATCTCTGCAATGCGAAGCTCTCGCAGCAAGTTGTTAAAATGTTGTTTTATTCGCATCGCGGTGAGCCACTAGAAATTGACAATTAGGAAATGGGTCTTCACCGCGATGCGAACCAATTGCGTTGCCCTACTGGAATTTGACAAATGAGAATTTTACCTTCACTGCAATGCAGTGATTGCCCAGATGGCATACTGTTTTACTAAAAATGCCATAACTTCTCAACCGAGTATCGGATTTAAGAGAATTTGATATCGATGGAAAGCTAATTCAATTTTCTACACCATGAAAGGTATAAATCTGGAAAATTCTACATGTAATAAAATTTATTTATTTTTAAATATAACTTTTGACATTCTAGAAGAGAAATTAAGCTAGGAAAAGTGTGAGGTATTACATTATCCTCTACCGAAGCAACTCGCACCTTCTCCTAAATAATATCACTCCTCATCCTATCTTGCCTGGTATGTCCATACACCAATCGCAACATTCGAATCTCCACCACCTTTAATTTTTGGATGTGGGAGTTCTTAACTGGCCAACTTCTGCTCCACACAACATAGCCGGCCAGACTGCCACTGTGTAGAACATACCTTTAAGCTTCAGGGTGCACCTTCTTAGCATATAAGACTCTCGAAGCGAGCCCCCATTCCAACCACCCAGCCCTAATACGATATGTGACATCCTTAACAGCTTTTAACACCTCATCCTAACAAAAATAACAATCTACCATAACAACTTTGACATATCACACCCTTACTCCTACCCCCACCTTACTACCGTCCCCCATAACAATATACCCCTACCCCTACCCCTTACATAGCTTTTCTCATTTTTTTCCCATAACAGAATACATACTCATTGACACACATACGATAATACACATATCACACATTCATCCACCACAAAAAGAGAGCACCCACCAGCAATACTCACAAGAAATTCTTCAACAATCACTCACAAACAGGTGCACTCCACACACAGAAAAAATATACCACACAATTCATCCTCTTCTCCACATATATGCATATACAAATATCACTTGATACTCACATACAGATTAGGGGAAAAAGAGTGAGGAATTAGAACCTCTACTTACTATCAAAATAGAGAAACTCGTAGAAATGGCAAACAGATAAAAATAAAAGGGAATTAAGCAAAAAATAACAGCTACAAAGGAAAAATACACAGGCAAAAAAGGAGGGTTCACAGTTTGAGAGAGTTTTGAGCAAGAAAGAAGAGTGAAACAATGGCAGATGACTGTTCTGATGAATTTTTGCCGACAAACGCTATTTTCACCTAAAATTTAAGTTTGTCTCTATCTTTCATCACTGTTTGAGCTCGTTGGAGCTCCGATGAAATGGAAACAGTGAACCTAACTTTGATTTCGGTGAGATCCATTTAATCTGAAGTCAAAATCTATGATTTAGGGTCTTATTGAGGTTCCCAACTAGTTTTTAAATCTGTTCAGGGTTAAATTCGACACCAAGTTGGGTTTTGTTCAAAGTGGGGTTAATCCGCGGTTTTGAATCCACGAATCTCCTCTATTTAATTGAATAAAAGTGGTATTAAGGTCGATTCTTCATCTCATTCTTAATTAATTTTTAATTGTATGATACTTTTTATGGTAAATTCATGGTGTGTGGCTCTTATTTTTGTTGATTTTGATATGTTTGGTTCATTGTATTGATTGTTTGAATTGAATAACTGATTGATTTTAACTCAACTAGAAATAAGCGGGAAGGGGATTGAAAGTTGATAAAGTAAATATTGTTGTTTTGATTCATTGATGTCGTTGATTATAATATGATAGTGCCATTATAGGTCGAGCTAGGTAGGAAAATAGTACTCTCGGATAGGTAAATTTAGAACTTGTGGATTGTGGAATGTTTGGAATATTTGTTGAATAGTTTTGTTTACCGCATTTGGATTAATTGTATTTATTTTCCAGGGAATGCCTCGAAAAAAATTATATTTATTCACTGGGAAATGCCCCGAAGTATCATGTACACAAAGGAGGTTCGTGATCAAGACCCGAGCATAGCTTAGGATTAGTGTAGGTTAGCATAGGTTTATATTTAAATACCTTTCTATTTTTGGGTCTGTAATAAATTGGGTTGGATATTATTTTTTGGAGTTTTGATTGTTTGATTGCTTGTTTTTTTATGTTATCTGTTTTGTTTGGTTTATACATTTTATAGTATCCTAATAGCCGATATACTCCATGAAGTGATCGGGGTAGAACCACGGAACCGAAGGGTGCCTAACACCTTCCCCTCGATCAACAAAATTCCTTAACTAGAATCTCTATTCGTGGACCAGTTTTAAAAAGTCAAATTATTTTGAAAAAGGATTTCCAAAGATGACTTGGCACACTAAATTTATGCTAAGTGGTGACTCTGAGTTCAAATGAAAAAGAATTCTTTTCAAAATAAATTTTCATCTTTTATCACTCAATAATGAAACCCTTTTCAAACTTAAAATCTATCTTTGTGGTAAAAAATGAGTGCGATAAGGTATAACTCCAATAATTAACGAGCTTATGCAATGATTATAGTAGATGAGATTCAACACTCATCTTCCTTAACTATTGTGCATGAGAAGCTTGAACCAATTGCTATGCAGATCAGCATATCTCAAATATATAATTATGGTGGTCAAGGTTATGAAGGGAAAAAATAATTATTGTCAGTTTACAGGCAATACAAAGGATAATTGTTAAAAATTAATTGGTTATCCTACAACCCGAAAATATAAGAGGCATCTTATGGTTACAACAATGATAATAAGAGGCATTATTATTTTGGGCATAATACTCAGACACATGGATCTCTTGGTGGTCAGGCTCACTACACAGCATAACAATCAGCCAACAACACTAAAGGAGGCTATGATGTTGCTTCAATCAGTCATGAGGTGAATCATGATTTTGAGACTAAATGACCAACTTTCACAAAAGGTGAGTACCAGCATATCAAGAATATGTTGAATAAGGATCTAAAGGAGACGCACTAAGCCAATATGACAGGTATCATCACTTATTTTATATCTAATGCTTTTGCATAGAATTGGATGGTCGACTCTGTTGCTTCTTACTACATCACAGCATAAGGAGATACATTTGCAACAAAAGCAAAGCTTGCCAAATCACAGAGGGACAAAGTGAACCAACAAACAGGTGATAAAGTAGAGGTTTCCCATGTTAGGGAGGCCTACATTTTCCATAATAAAGTACTAAAAGATGTATAATTTATCCCATGCTTCAAGTTTAATTTGTTGTCTATTTCTAAGATCACCAGGAAACTCTCTCATATTGTTTGTTTCTATCTTGATTTTAATGTATTTCAGGAGCTCTTCAGTGGTAGGGTAAAGAGTATTGGTAGGGAAAAAAGGGAATTAAATATTTTCCAAAGTGAGTATAGTGTGAGAAGTTCACTAAAGGGCAGGATTATCAAAACTAGCTGTAGGAGCTTTAGTTGAAGAATTTAACTTATGGCATAAGAGACTTTGCTATCCTTCATCTGAAACTTTAAAGTGTTTAAATATTCTTAAGAATGATCATGACATTGGTTTGATGAATAAGTGTCCAGTTTACCCATTAGCTAAGAAAACTAGCCTGTCATTTTTTGTTAGTGACTCTAAGGTATCTATGAGTTTTGATCTTATACATATGGATCTTTGGGGACCTTATACTATTCAAATATTTGATAAAAAGTATTACTTTCTAACAATTGTGAATGATTATAGCAGATGTATATGGGTTTATTTTCTACAACTTAAATCTAAAATAATTGTAGTTAGCAAAAGTTTTTTTCATTGATAGAGACTCAATTTGGAGTGTTTATTAAGATGGTGTGTTATGATAATTGAATAAAAATTTTTATGTCTCAATGCAAGGAATTACTTTAGGACCTAGACATTATACACCAAAGTAATGTCCTCACACAACACAATAGAATAGTGTTGTGAAAAGGAAATATATACATATATTGAATGTTACGAAAGCTATCAGATTTCAATCCGTATTACCATAATGTTTTGGGGTGTATGCATCAAGGTTGCAGCATACCTAATCAATAGGTTTCCATCTCATGTTATAGCTGGTAAGAATCCCTATTAGTCGTTGGTTTTCAAAACTCCTAACCTGTCACAATTGAGAAGAATTAGTTATTTGTGTTATGCATCAGTTATCCCAAAAGGGGATAAATTTTCAGCAAGAGCTAAAGTTGTTGTTTTGAAAGGGTATTATAGTACACAGAAGAGCTATTTATTAATGAAGATAGATACCAACAAGTTCTTTATGAGCAGAGATGTCATATTTTAGGAAAATATTTTTCCCTTTGCACAAACACAAATTTCCATGTCCAACACAAGGATCTTGTGACTGTGTTGCTGATTATTTAGTAATTAACTCTTTTAAAGAAAGTGTGGAATCATCAAGTCAGGTGGATGATGCACATCACTCTACAAACGTACATCCTTTTGAAGTGTAGGAATTGCAAATTGATTTACGTACTATTGCAACACATGATGAAGATTCTCAAGCATCTGTTTCACCAGTTGTATGACCTACAAGAAGAACATCTAAAGTAACCAAAAAACCTATTTGGATGAAGGACTATACAGCTCCTAAGGGTAGAATATATCCTCTACCAAATCATTTTTTATATGATCAAACTAGAGATTCCTATCATAGCTATTTGAGTACATTTTCTACTTTGGTGGAACCATAAACCTTTAAGAAAGCTACAAAGGACACAAGATAAATTCAATATATGAAAGAAAAGATTCAAACTCTTTAGGATAATAACATTTGAGATTTGGAAAAATTACCATAAAGGAAAAACACTGTTGGTTCAAAATGGGTATACAAGATGAATTATCAAGCTAATGGAGAAGTGGAAAGGTTCAAATCAAGATTAGTTGCCGAGGGTTATGGTCAACAAAAAAGAATGGACTATCAAGATACTTTTTATTCTATTTCTAAGATGATTACAGTTAGAATTGTTGTTACATTAGTTATTTCCAAGGGTTGGTTTTTCTATCAAATAAATGTCTATAATGCCTTTCTACAAAGTGGTCTAGATGAGGAAGTTTACATGGAGATGCCTGAAGTCTTCATAAATCAAGAAGGGTAAGTTTGCAGATTATAAAGTTTTTGTATGGTCTCAAATAGGCTTCCAGTTAGTGGAACCTTAAAATTACCAATGCCTTGTTGAATTTTGGTTTTACTCAAATCACACATGACTATTCCTTATTCACTTTGAAAAGAAAGAAATAAATGGTGATAACTCTAGTATACATAGATGATTTACTCATCACTGGCAGTAATGCATCCTTGGTCACTAGAACTAAGGAGATCTTACACTAGCAGATTAAGTTTACAGAATTAGCTGAACTCAAATATTTCTTTAGGATTAAATTTTTAAGGTCTGCTATTGGTGTCATTTTAAATTAGAGAAAGTATATTTTGGAGCTAATTTTGATACTGGTCTTAATGGTGCAAAACCTGCTCATACTCCCTTGGAACCAAATCTTAAATTAACCACAGTAGAAAATGGATACACTATGGATGCAGTTTTGATTAATGTCACCTCTTATCAAAGGTTTGTTGGTAAGCTTATGTATGCTACTATGAAAAGACCTAATATAAGTTTTGTTGTTCAAACTCTTACTCATTTTATGCAACACTCCAAAAGATCTCGTTGGGAGGCTTCTACTAGAGTGGTTAGATATCTCAAGTCCACTGTTGGTCAAGGGATTTGGTTGAAATCTAAACCTCCTTAGACACTTACATACTGGTGTGATTCAGATTGGGCAACATGTCCTAATACTAGAATATTTGTTACAGGTTATGTACTGAAGTTTGGGGATTCCTTAATTTCTTGAATGTCCAAAAAGCAACAGACGATGTCAAGAAGCTCAACTGAAGCTGAGTATAGAAGCATGGCTTTAGTACTAGCAGAGATGACTTGGTTAGTTGGATTGTTCAATGAGTTAAATTTTCTCATTCATCAGCCTGTTACAATGTTTAGTGACAGTAAATCAGTTATCCGGCCAGTTAGCTACAAATCTAATTTCCCATGAGAGAACTAAGCCCATAAAGAATGATTGCCACTTCATTAAGGACAAAGTCAATACTGGTCTGGTTGAGACTCTCTATTTTCCAATCCAAGCTGATTTGCTAACTAAATAGCTATATCAATCTCAACATCTACACTTGATGGACAAGCTTGGAGTGTTTAATATTTTACACCCTCCAACTTGAGGGGGAGTATTAAAAGGATGAACTAGAATAGTTTTTACTGTTCCATTAAAAAGTCAAATTTTTGGTTTTTACTGTACACAACTGGTAGGTAATTGACATGTGAGCTGGGTTTGAGCTGTTAGTTGGATGAATTGTTGAGTCAGTAAGAAGATATTTTAGTAAAGGTATAATAATGTTTATAAATAGCGAGGAGCATAGATATTTTGTGTATTTTTCAAAAGTTCAATAACAATTTTTCTTTCTTCTTCATTTTCCTCAGCACTCTCTTTTTCCTTACACTCACCAATACAGAATAGAGCTTATTACATGCTCAATTTTGACAATAATCTACCGGTTATGTCTTGTATTTATTCTAATAGTTCAAACATCACGTGTAAATAAATATTTTGGGTAAATACAAAATACATATGTTATCTCTATGTTTTGATGATTGAAACAGGAAAATTTGCATTTTTCATATTCTAGAAAGAAAGAAGAATCTCTTCTCGAGAAACTGTCCTTGTTATGATGATCATGTTGAAAAAAAATTATTTTGGTATCTCAAAAAGAAACTCATTTTATTTTGTATATTCATTTCTTGGCACCTTGTTAATGAGTAATTTAATTAACTTATTCCTTCAGTTGATTTTGGTTAAATTGATATAACTTTTTCAATTGGATTTATTGTTTAGAACATTAATTTTGTAACCATTGAAAAGTTTATCTTTATTGTAATTAATCAGAATAAAAAACTCTTAACGGCTATATTACAATTATTAGACCTATGACTATTTTATGTCATTGATCCTATATTTAATAGAAAGTCCTTTTATTTGGAGGAGGGAAAAACAAAATTGAGGAAAATTCTTTCAATATATTTCTAGGCTTTTCCTTTTGGTTCCTTTCCTCTTGTTTTAACGGTGTTGGGTTTTCTATTTTATATCTTTGTTAGATTGTAACTCCTAGTTTTATATTAGAAGAGCTTGTTGAATCTTGGGTATATATTCATAGCGAGCGAAATATTTTTAAGGACAATAACATAAACACAGCTCAAGCTTTGAAGAATTCCCAATAATACTCGAGATGGAGCATTTTCCCTAAGAATTTACAACACATCAAACTTGTCACTTTTGTTGTTTGTTTCACTTTTTGAATGGGAAAATGTGTTAGGAGATAGTGATCGAATTGTCTTGTTCCTAGTACATGAATAATTCATCACTACAATGATAAAGGACCAGAATTTGGTGCAAACATGGTGGTCACCCACCACTACTGCACTTTCGGACACATACAGATTCTCATTTGTACGATAAAAAAGAAGTTGATCTCCCACTCAGTTGAACAATATTATTCTCTTTTGTACGCGTAACGAATTCCTTTTCCTTTTCGAGTGTGTTTGGCAGGAAGGAAAATGTTTCCCGTGGAAAATATTTTCTTGAAACATAATTGATTTCTTTAGTTTTTGATAAACAAGCAAAAAGATATTAGACAAGGGGGTTTGAGATGGTCAATTGGTCAAGCTAGGGATGGCGTGTTGGATGATTGGGGAGGAGCGATAATGAACTCAGAATGTTAGTTATAACTTATTTTCTCTACTTTTATTAGCAATAATCATTTTCTCATACATCCTAGGGTGTGATCTAGTGGTTCAATGAAGTTGAGTTGAGGACCATGAGTCTAAAACATTTTGACTAGCCAAAAAGTCCAAACGTTAGAAAATTGGACAACATTTTCGTCATACCAAACACACCCTTCGTTTCTTTTAAATTTATGTTTTTAATTGACCATGCTTAATGTATAGGTTATGAAAAGATACATTTTTATGATAAAAGTTTTCGTATATGGCACGTATACGGTGGAGAAGTGATAATATGGTATTGACATGTCATTTTCTAGCGTCAAATAGCTATCTTTGATTGATTAAAAGTTGGAGAAGATCTTTTGGATAAGATATTTTGGTTAGTCCATCGTATCATACCTGCATTTCTCGATCGCATATGAGAAGGTGCTATAATTAGCAACATCAATACTTTATTATCACATTCACAGCCTGTGTTTCTACTTTTTAGAAGACTAACATACGTCCACACGGAGATCAATAGAATGTGCTAAACTAAGTGGACCGATCATATCATGTGGTTAGCTACCTGCCCATTTGGATCCCAAAGGAATCAAAATGGAGACCAACTGATGAAATCAAAGGGGGTCCCCTTGATCCAATTATCTTTATCCTCACACTATAAGCATTACTCACTGTTCCTTTTTCTAGCCTATGAAGCTTCTTGTATCCTATTGTGGTTCCATTTGCAATTTTCTTCCCATCTACATAAATTTCATGCATTTTGATCCTTTGTCCTAGCCCAATTGCTTCTTGAATCCTCACCACATTAAACCTCAACGGCTTGCTCTTTGTTTTTAACTCAATCCAGTGGTCGTCTTTATCATCTCTTGGAGCCCAATACGTCCACAAATGGTCATTGTCTAGCACATATTCGGGTCCAAAACCTCCATTTTTACCTCCTCTCTGACTACTTGCTTTGATCGAACAATTGTTAGCCAAATTGGTGGAGAATATTGTGTCAATTGCACTTCTAAAGTCTTTGAGTCTTTGCACATCGCTGTCAGATATTAATCCTTGTGTGTTAGGAGGCACGTTAAGTAGCAAGACGCAATTTCGCCCGACAGACTTGTAGTAAATTTCGAGCAAGTCGCTTAGGTTCTTTGGGGCTTGTGATTTATGCCAAAACCATCCTGTTCGAATGGATACATCACATTCTGGTGGTAGCCAATCTGTCCCTTGGGGGTCTCCGGTGTTGAGATAACTGCATTATTTAGATTAACAAAGAAAGCACTTTGGATCAGTGACAAAATCAGAAATATATGTATATAAGTACATTCAAAATTTTTTCTACAATGTCACAATTGTAATTTGAACATATCAATTTTGAATCCCCTGTACCTCTATACGTGAAATTTTCTTCCTATCAAAGGAGATTCAACAACATACACATATAACCAAAATCACTTCCTACTCTAGTTGCACAATATACTTTTTTTGACAAACCCCCTTTGACACTACTTAGTTCCGTCTCTGCTTAGGACAAGATCAAGAGTTAAAAAGGACTGACACATTTTTTTACATTTAAAAATAATTTAACCACCTTTATTTTTCATTAATTAACGTTTAATTGCATGATTTTATTATCACACTTACTACATATGTAGCATGCGTAAAATCGTAAGTTTCAACAATCTTGCCTTTTTTCTTAAAATTTGTACCTACTGAAAGCCACTATCTAATATAATTGACATGTATATTCTTGTTTGCCATACATATGGTGATTGACATGTAGCCAACTTAGTACTGTCTCTAGTGGCGTCTTTTTCTTTTACCAAAATCGAATTTCAATCCTGTGGACACGCTAGCATCATGATACAGCTATCACAAAGCATATTAAGGAAAATAATTGCATTAATCTATTTAGATAGGTTGGGGAAAAAAAATAAAGTTTACGTACTCAACGTTGCTATTGGGAATGGACAACAATGTTCGATTGATGGTGGACCAACTTGTGCTTCCAGAGAACCCGTTCTCATTTCCGACCCATCTGATCCCCGGTCCGGCGTTGGAAAATATGTTGATTGCACTCTGCAATTCCTTCACCATTGCAAACCAGTCATCGAAGTAGTAAGTCATGTTTGGTGCATTTGAACCCTTGGCTCCATCAAACCATATCTCTTTAACATCTCCATATCTTTAATTTCAGCCATTAAAAAAATGAAAATTATTAGTCCATTAGTTTTTACCTTATAACTTATGAATTTAAGTTTTGTGCATTGTCAATATACGAAATATTCTACACTATCAATAAACTTGATTTACTATTGTGTAAACTTTTTCTTTTTCAATTTTTGTGTAAAAAATTGGGTAACCTGATAGTGCAAAAAAACTTAAAATTTTAACTTATACACGATATAATATATATGAAAGAAATTACACTATCAAATCATCTAAAACATAACTTCACATAAGTAATCTAGGTAAAAGTGAGATAACTTAGAGGTTTTTAAGTTGTATACACTATACGCATGTTGATTATCATCTTTACCAAATAGTATCAATTACTCATCTCATGAAATTTAAAATTGAAAGAAACATTTTTGAAATTTGTGGTATCAAAAAATTAAATCATAACTTAGAGGTTTTTAAGTTGTATACACTATGCGCATGTTGATTATCATCTTTACCAAATAGTATCAATTTCTCATCTCATGAAATTTAAAATTGAAAGAAACATTTTTGAAATTTGTGGTATCAAAAAATTAAATCATCTTATTAAGGGTAAAAATGAGAAGCTGGAAATTAGTAGTTACTAAAATTATAAATGTGTTATTCTTTTTGGATCTGGCTAAAAAATATGTGTCACTCGGAATAGTTATATTTATCAAGAGATTCACCTATAATTATCTAATAAATGATTAGATTGTGAAAATAACGTGTACACCGCTAATATATATAGAATGTAATTCCCTGAAAAATAAGGTAAAGGCATAATACATAAACATGCTTTTACTTGACCTCAAATCACATTTACGATTTTCAACTTTGGTCTTGCACAAGTAGACACTTAATCTTTTATAAAGCTAAACAAATAGATACTTACGTCCTATGTGGTATATACACGTAGGACGTCATGTAGGACAAGAATTGACCACGTAGGATGCCACATGAGATACATGTGTCGACTTGTTCAATCTTATACAAGTTTAAGTAAGTCTCTACTTATGCACACCCAATGCTGGAGATTATAGATGTAATTTGAGTTCAAGTTAAAGGCATGTTTATGTATTGTGCCTAACGTACATTATACCTGTTTTAGTGTTATACGAAAATAGGCTAAAAATCTTTACACATCCAATGTATTTAAGTTAACCTTTTTATTCCTTTTTTGTGTTACATGTAAAACATATCATGTTAAGGGAGAAAAGATCAAAGCCTTACTTATTGAGAAGTTCTTGTAGTTGAGCCAAATAGTGCTCATTGTACTCCTTATTTAGGCCATATGTCCTATCATGGAGATCCCACGGAGAAAGGTACAATCCAACGTCCACTCCACGAGCCTTGGCCGCATTGACAAATTCTCTAACCACATCTCCCTGGCCATTTTTCCAAGGACTTCTTATAACCGAATGATCAGTATATTTAGAAGGCCACAAGCAGAAACCATCGTGGTGTTTAGCAGTGAGTATCACAAGCGTTACACCTGCTTGAACCGCTGTGTCAATCCATTGATTGGCATCTAGGCGGGTGGGGTTGAAAATTGCAGGATTTTCATGCCCAGTGCCCCATTCACTATCCGTGAATGTGTTGACACCAAAATGATGGAACATGATAAGTTCCCTTTGTTGCCATTTTAATTGAGCGTAGTTTGGTAATGGGAGAATTGGCAATGGAGGTGGTGTTATATTCTCTTGTTGGCTCGGAGTGATCAATTGCAATAAGGTGATGAAAAGTGAGACGACTAGACATGACAGAGAATTGTAAGGCTTAGCCATGGTTTTTTTTCCCAACATTGATAATGCTTTGGGTAATCTAATAAATCAGATTGTGTGAAGAAAAATGGAGAATGGGAGAATGAATAAGTGCCAGAATGGGGACCTTTTCCTTTGCTTTTTTGTGTGGTGTATGTATATCATATATGTAAGGAGATTCTTTAGTAGGAGCCAAGAATAAAAGGGCTGGGAGAAAAGATCATAAATCTTGAGAAAGGTTTTTGTGTGGTTGTTAAAAACGAAGTAAAAGGTGATGAAAATATGAAGTTGGTTTTGTTACTTTTTTGTCTTTTTGCACCCTATCACGGGCTTCCAGTGTCGTATAGTTCGCCAAAAGAAATTGCAGGGGAGAGACGGTGAGATTTTATTTATCTCTAAAAATGAACTAAATTGACTTTTTAATATAGAAAATTAATAAAAATAATTGTACAAGCTTATCTAATTTCAAGTCCATTCGATTGCAAGTTCATCCAACTTTAAGCCCATTCAATTACAAATTTATCCAATTTCAAGCTTATTCAAGAAATTATATAATGGACATCTACAATATGATGCATTGATAAAATTATAATAACCCCTATTGGATGGTCACTAATAAAAATATACATCATTAAAACCTTAAAAGGAAAAAAGATTCAGTGAAAAAATTTATGAAGGAAAAAAAGATTATTTATCTAGTAACATGCATTTATTAATGGGAAAATTTCAATCATACAAAAAAAAAGAAAATAATTTACAACAAAAATAGCGATTAGATCATATTATTTTCTTTTTTTTCTTTTTTCATCAGTAATTTAAAAAAAAAAAAAAACTTTTTTCGTTGTTCTTTTGCTGCATTTTTTTATATTTAAAAAGTTTTTTCCATTTTTTTCAAACTTTTTCGTGCAACTTTATTTCATGTATCAATATTGTATATATGGTGTATAAATATGTAACTATGATGTACAAATTGTTATATAGTGTATATGTAATGTACAGATATTGCATAAATAGTTATATAGGTATATGTAATATATCGATATTGTATAAATAGTGTGTAAACATGTATATATGATGTACAAATAGTTATGTATATGTAATATATTGATATTGTATAAACGTTTATCGATATTGTACAAATAGCAGGGGCAGATGTAGAACGTACTCTGGGGGCTCCCGGAAACCCACTAACTATGATACGGATCTTGTATATATTTTGAGAAATCTAGTAAATATATAAAAATTATAAGTTAGGAACCCACAATAAAGTGTGTTACTGGGCTAGTGGCAAAGCAAGCGCATGTTGAAACATTGTTGCCCTCTTGGTTGTGGGCTCTAACCCTATCACTCACTTTTTTTTGGATTTGTATTTTTCCCAAGGAACCCACAAGCTTAAAATTCTAGATCCGCCTCTGAGTCAAATAATTATATAATGTATCGACATTGTATAAATAATGTACAAGAGTGTATTAATATTGTATAAATAATATGTAGACGTGTATCGATATTGTATAAATAAGTATGTAGAGTATCGACATTGTATGAATGGTGTATAATCATGTATCGATATTATATAAACAATCATGTAATGTATCGATATCTTTATTTATTTCACTATCATGTGTTCCGATATTAATAAATAAAAGTATAAAAAAAAATAGAACAACATAAATATTCATTTTTTCAACAAAAGAAGTGAAATAATTAATAACAAAATATTTTCAAAAAAAGAACAATAAAGAAAATTTAAACAATAAATTTTATTTTTTTTAAATAGCACCACAAAAAGAAAATTAAAGGTCTTTCTAAAAAAAAAAAAAAATTAGAAACAAAATGGCCAAAGGCCTAAAACTGATGCCTCTGTAAAGGAAAAAGGCGCTGCCATTAGTTTGGTAAATCAAATAGCCAAGTGGCTATTTATGGTAATAATTTTGGCTGGTTAGCCATTTTAGGAAAAAAAAAAAGTGGATTAGTGTTTGAGTAATTTTTTTTTTCAATGGAATTTGAGTTGCCTCATTAAAAATCTTATTAGAAAAGTTCAATAGAATAAACTTTGATTTAAGGAAAAACAACGAAGTATATTGTGTACTCTCTAAATAAATCATCACATAACTCTTGAGGATGATGTACTGCAATTTTGTATACGAGATTATCATATGTTTGTGTTGGTATTGTCATTGTGATCAGATCAATTAAATTATAATTTGATAAATCGACTGATCATTTGCATCTTCATTCTCTTAGTAGAGTAGCATTATTGTCATATAGTACTGTTGTAATCATGCCAAATACATAGCAAACTTTCTTCATTAACTATTTTTTATCATTTGCATGATTTGCGCTATGACAGTAACCTTTAATGCGAATATAAACATGTCTGTTCTAACATTTATATCAATTAGACGAGTGTCTTGTATATCCAAGAAACAAGACAACAATTGCAAGAATAAATAATTATATATCATGCTTTTTATTTATAATATGCAATTGTTTTTTTTTTTTTTTTTTGAGTTTCTTCAACATATAATCTACTGATTCTGAATTTTTTTCAAAAATCAAGTCATCAATTTACATAACAATATGAAAGATCTTAATTTTCATGGGAAAACTGATACAAGTCAAATGGCCGCCTTACCTTTCGATGACATCCTTCAAAGTCACTACGTGAAGAATCAAGCTTTGGTCGTATGGAGGGCACGGGATCATACTTGGAGGGGTCGTTTTGAGCATAACTTAAAGCAATCCTGTGTGTGGGAGGTTGCTTGGATGCTTACATCGATGTTAACCCGAGAACCACAAGCCTTGAAGTATGAACCATACTCGATTTTGAGAGCATTGAAGAGTCGTCATTCATTCAAGTTATAACACACCTGGGCCGCCCCTTCATTAAGGATATTTTGGATATTGCACATGGTGTAATTACACACCATGGTCACCCCTCTCATTAAGGGCAAAGTTGTCTTTTTTTCTTCTTTTGTAATATGCTATAAGTAGGACATTTTAGGTTTTCTCTTTTTAGTTGATGAATGATGAAATATTGAAACATTGAAAGTCCTCTCTTTGAGAGTAGAACACCTTAGTTTAGTCTTAGTTAGGGCTTGAAATACCATTGTGGTTTAGGGCTTGGAAAGTTAGTATTGACCTTTGCTTGAAAACGGTGGATCTTGAGGTGCGTCGGTTCCCTTGGCGGTCACCGTAAGAGTGTGGTGTTGATTATTATATTCATTAGAGGTTAGTGTTGAAATACGCTTGGTTCTTAATCTTGTAATAATCTTTGTCTCACTATCTATCATTTTCATTCTTGCAAACTTGTTGTGTTGTTCTTCTTGTCTACTCTCGGTTTGTGTTTGTTCTTATTGGCCAAACATGTTTCCTTCTTGTTCTTCATTTTATGTGTTGTTAAGCTAGTTTGGGTTGGCCAAAATAGGTGTCAAACACTTTGTTATCTTCTCATTCTAGTGTTGTGTTGTGAATACGAGAGAGCTCTTCAATTGGTCCAAGGATCTTAGTGATATGTGGACTATTTTGGAGTGTGTTTGTGGACTGTTTTGAGTCACTTCTTGAGTTTCTTATTTTTCTTGTATCATTTGGTATCAAAGCATGGCTTGAATCTTGTTCCTAGAAGATCAATCTTGGGCTTGCTTGTTAGAATAAAAAAAATTGTTGAAAAGCTAAAAATTTCAGAAAAATTGCAATCTGTCCGTGTTGTGTTCTTGGCCAAAATTTGTGTTCTTGTTGTGTTTTGGCCGAGATTTTTACTTGTATTTGTTGTCTCTAAGTGTTAGTTTTGTTCCTCACTAACACATTGAGTCTATATCTTGATTTGAGCTTGAAATGTTGATGTTGTTGTTGTGAAGCAAATTGTGGCCGGTTGTTGTTGGTATTGTTGTTGTGGGTTTGAGACTTGAGCGTTTGATGTGTTGTTGGTTCAAGTTTTGAACATGTATTGTGGGGATTGTGTTGTGGAATTTAAGCTTGAGAAGGTGTTGTTGTTGTTTGAGAGGTCAAACTTGAACCTTAGAACTTCAAGACTCAAAGTTTGTGTTCTTGGTGTTCTTGGTGTCTTCACCATCTCCATATATTAGTGAAGAAAAAAATGATTGTTGAACTAGAAGTTGAAGAAAAGAAGTGTGTATTGTATTAGTCTTGCAAGACATAAGTCCATGATTTAAAGCATAGTACTTGTGGCTCAAAGACTTTTCCTACACACTCAAGACTTTACAACCACTCTCCAACCACTTTCCATATTTTAAGGGTCCATGTTTTAAGGAGAAATACCAAGAAAGTCACGTCTTCCTTTTTGAAAATTGAAAGAGGATTCCAAGACTTATTTTCCCTCCTTAACCAAATCCACCAATTCCCAAATTTAAAAATTAAGCAAGACTTCCAACTTTAGAAAATAAAAATTTTAAAGAACTGCAATTAATACGTGGCTCCACATTATCGTTTTACTGTTCATGTAACAATTTACGCTCAAATTTTAGATTCTTAGTTTCATTTTATTGTTTCATTAGTTTCATGTCTTAATTCTTGAATTAATTAACAACTAGTAATCGCCTACTTAGTTGTAGATAAATTGTTGAATCCGTTTCTTTCGTGTCTTCGTTATTTGTGTGCTTTTCTCATTTTTAACTCGTAGTAACTTCTTTGTTTCAAGTTTGTAAATAAATTTTGTTTTTGTTTCTTGAGTTGATCAAACAAGAATCCATTCCGACCGTCAGGTAGAATTAACATCCTATTGACTACCGGAGTAAAAGCAACTTTCAATATTCGCCGCTCCAATTGTGAGAATCATAAAGGTGAGTATATATGAGTGTTGGTGAGGAGTTTTTACTACTAACCTTGTTTGTTCATTGTGCAGGTACAAAGGTGATATAAGGGGAACATGTGTTTGATAGCCAGGGATTATTGTGACTGCAACATGGAAGACTATGATTGTAGTGAGGGGTTTTATGGCTACAAAGTTGAGGGAGATTGCGGAGGTTATGAAAATAGCCATGATCAAAACTTGAACAGATTTGAGGGACACGGTTTTAGGAGAGAAAATGAGTGGACGAAAGTACCTAGTGCGTGTAGTTAATATGGAGATGATGTAGAACCTCGTGATGGTTCTTATGATGAAGTTGGGGCATGTGAGGAGTCTAATGCTTCCCACTCCAAACCTAGAATTGGTGTTAGGTATAACCCTTTCATTTGCAAGGCTTATGAGAGCTATGATGAGAGTGCATGAGAGAAGTATGAAATTTCATATTCTTCACCTTATAGTATTTCTTATCAAGGTCGACATGGTGTTAATGGGTATACTAGCTATAGCAGAGGTTGTCCCACGAGAAGAAGAGAATATACATCTCCAAAATTGATGGGTACTCATGTGCCTTATAATATTGATCCAAGAAAGAGTATTAACTCTGGAAAGGTTACCATTTGTAGGATACCGGGCTGCCTCATTATGCTAAATGATAGGTGCTATCAAAACAACATTGTTCCATCAATGGTTGACTACTTGAGGTTGTTTTGAGAACCTTTACTTGTTCTATATCACTTGGACGGGTTTAAGGTTACCGAGGGGGTGAAGGTTGTCTTTTCCCAATATGAATACCAAGAGGCGGTGTGGTGCAATATTTTTCCCTTGACCTACGGTTATGTGAGCTTTGATGCTGATTGGTTTGCACAACATAAAGTTCCAAATGTGCAAAATTAGCCTAATATTGTAAGAGACCAATGGAGAAATTATCTCATGACATACTTGCTGCCCGAGACTCAAAGAGAAGTTACTGCCTAAGCTTGTGGAGGACCTTCACACCACGACAAAGAAGAATCCACTCAAGAACTTCAAGCTAAAATAGCTAAATCTTACACATTAGTGCATGCGAATGATAATTGTGTGGCTAGTAGCCTATTGAGTGTGAGTCTTAGCTTACTTACTTGTCAGTATGATGATTCTTTGCTTCTTGTTGATGATGTACATGTTGTGAGTGTGGATACACTAGTTGATCCTATTGATGACCAAATTAATTTTTCTTGTAAGATCAATTTATGACCACCTAGTGTTGAAGCCTATATGTTGAACGGAAGTATACCGTCTTGTGTAATTGGTGTTGATCAACTTATTTGTGAAAAGTCTCCACCACTTGAGTATGTGTGTAATGTGATTAATAGAGCTTAAGTGAGCGAAGTATTTGAAAATGTTAGTCAACAAGAGGGGAGTGAACCTGAGATCTATCCTTGGGGCAATCTTGTGCTTAAAACCTCTTTGAAACTTGATATTGATCTTTTAGAGAGTGAGAAACTTGGTTGTTCCAAATCTGTCCGTGGGTTAGATAATACACTTTTTAGGTACAATGTCTTGTTTGAAGATGATCTAAACACTCGTAACGAGCCTAGTGGTGAAAATAATGGTATAGCTTGCCTTGGAGGCTATAGCATATATGCTAACCCACTATGGTGAGACAACATACCTTCTAAAGATGGAAATCTCTTCTTGAAAGATGAGAGTACTCTTAAGGGGTAAGGAATGTGTAGTCTTGGAAGCTACTTCTTCTTCTACTTGGTGTGAATTTATTGTTGAGAGTACTCATGGTGTTGATTGGGAAACTTGTAGCGAGTACACACATGAAGGAACCTTAGTAGAAGTCGACTTGAGTGATACATTTCTTTACACTCTATTTTCTTTGAATGATATATATGCTATTATAGAGAGTATGTCATTTAGTTTGGGTGGATACCACGGGAAAAAGGGAGTATTGTCTAGACCCAAGTCTACGGCCATTCTTCCCATTTGACCTTGTTGCCAACAGTATTTTTAAGATTGATTTAAGGTTCGATTACCATTAATTGAAGATTTAGGCCGAGAATATCCCAAAGATAACTTTTAGGACCCGTTATGATTATTATGAGTTCCAAGTGATGTCTTTTGGGTTGACTAATGCCCCAACCATGTTATGTACTGGTCATCAATGTTAGATTCCTTCATGATAGTGGTCATCAATGGCATCTTTGTGTATTTGAGGAGTAGAGAGTAGCATATGCAACATTTGAGGATTGTGCTTCAGACTTTTAGATAACATGTAATCTTTGCCAAGTTCTCTAAGTGTGAGTTTTGGCTTGAATCAGTGATATTCCTTAGGCATGTGGTGTCTAAGAAAGGGATTTATGGTAGAACCAACAAATATTGAGTCCTATCATGATTGTGCGAGGCCTATATCTTCGACTGTGGTTCATAGCTTCATTGGTTTTGCCAGTTGTTACTGATGATTCGTTGAGGGCTTTGCTACTGTTTTAGTACTTATGACCAGATTAAGTCATAAGGAGGTTCCTTTCCAATTGTCTGAGGAGTGTAAATTGAGCTTTCGTAAGCTAAAAAAATTCTTTTCTTCCCTCCTATTTTGGCTCTTTCTGTTGAGGGTGAGGGATTTACCATGTCTTATGATGCTTCTAGTGTTGGTTTGGCTTGTATTTTGATGTACCTGGATCGTGTTATCGCTTATGCTTAGAGGCGACTTAAGGCGCATGATCTCAACTAACCTACTTATGATTTTGTGTTAGCAGCGGTATTTTTCACACTTAAGATTTGAAATTATTTTTATGGTGTTCATCGTGATATTTTTACCAATCATTACTGTCTTTATCATTTTATGACCTAGAGAGAGCTTAATGCTAGGCAACATAGATGGATGGAGTTGCTTAAGAATAGTGATATCTTTATCTTATATCATCTTGGCAAGGAAAATATAGTAGTAGATGCCTTGAGTTGAAAGGTAGTGAGTATGGGTAGTTGGGCCCATCGGTAAGGAAAGGCCGAACTTTAATGATCAGGTGGTTTGATTCAAAAGTTACCTATTCTCGAGTAAAAGTGGGAGAAGATTATGATGCACTTCGTTAGTGGTTTACCTCACACTTCCCATGATTTTGATGGTATTTGGGTCATTGTGGATCGGTTGATCAATTTGGCATATTTCGTTCCTATTCAGATGTTCTTTAGTGTCGAGAGGTTGGCTCACATTTATATTAGAGATATAGTTCATCTATAGGGTGTGCCTATATTTATCATTTATGATTGGAGTTAGTGTTCACTTCCAGCTTTTAGATAGCTTTTTCTGAGAAGTTAGGTACTCAAATGGATCTTAGTACAACCTTTCATCGACATACTGATGGCTAGTTGGAGTAGATTATTTAGGTTCTCAAGGATATAATCCGAGCCTGTGTTATGGATTTTGGAGTTCAGTAGGTGTAACACTTAGTCTTGGCAGAGTTCGCATATAATAGCAATTATCATTCGAGTATTGAGGTGGGACCTTTTACGGATTTGTATGGTAGGAGATATCATTCTCCGATTGGACGGTTTTAGACTTCCGAGGTTACACCCTGTGGTACTGACATGCTTCAGGAGTCATTGGATAGAGTTAGGGTGATTCAGCACAGGTTGAGAGCAACTCAGAGTAGGCAGAATGTTTATGCAGACCGTAGCCTTCGTGCCTTATGATTTGGAGTTGGTGATTGGATATTTATTTGTGTGTCGCCCATGAAGGGTGATGAGGTTTGGGAGAAAGAGCAAGCTCATCCCCAGATATATTAGACCCTTTGGGATTCTTCTCACAGTTGGTGATGTGGCTTATGAGTTATCCTTACCTCTAGATTTTGCTGCTGTTCATTTGATTTTCTATTTCTCTATGTTGTGGTGATATATTGTGATCTATCTTATATGCTTAGTTGAGATTCAGCCTAATTGGATGAGAGATTGACTTTCGTGGAGGAGTTTGTGCTCATTTTAGCTTGTAATGTCAGATGGTTATGCACTAGAGAGATTCCTGTAGTTAAGGTTCAGTAGAGGCACGGCCCAGTAAAGGAGGCTGTTTGGGAGATCAAGAGTGAGATGTAGACCTAGTATCCTCACCTGTTTAAGACTTCAGGTGTATCCTAATCCTCAACTTTCATAGATGAGAGTCCTCTTAGTAGTGCATAGTATAATTATCCTTTAGGTCATTTTCTATATTTTTGCTTATTTCCCCATTATAGCTTTCGTATAGCTTTCCTAAGTCATTTATGACTTGCTGGGACTGACAGTTCGGTTGTCGAGTAGTTCGTTTGGTTCTTAGAGCCAATTTCCTATTTTAAAGTCTTCGCCGGTTCAAATTGGATACCGGGTGAAAACTTTAGTCAAACAACCTCATATTCAAATTCTGACTATTCCAATTGCTCCAGAATGTCATTTTATGCTAGGTGGACACTTGGTTTGGGTCCTGAGGCACCCGAGTTCATTTTAACCTGTTGGTCGAAAAGTTAAGAAAATGAAAGTTGGGTGTGGGACCCACTTTTTTCAAAATGACCTTGAATGGAAATTTTGATAGCGCCATTGAGTATGAAATGTCTAACTTGGTATGGTAGCATAGTCCATTTTGGTATACAGGATACAAGATGGATCTCGAGGGGTTGGCGGAGACTTGGAGCTGGTGCACTCGCTAATAGCAAGCCATGGGTCGCGATCGCGATACCTATGGTAGGGTATATATGTTTAGATTTTAAGGTGGCATGTCATTATAGAAACTCTCTCGACAACCATCAAATGCTTCGATCGCGAGGGTCAGGTTGAGATAGCAACTCCCGAGTTTGGGGAAGAATATAAATATTCCCTCTTTAGGCCCTTTTTACCTTTCTTCATCCATTTACAAGAGAGTTAAACCCTAAATACTGAGAAAGCATAGGGTTAGAGCTTGTGGGTGATATAGGGATCTTGGATAATGGTTATTTCGCGATTCTCCTTCGAATTTGAGGTAATATTTCTTCATTTCCATGGTTGATTTTACTTTTTTTCTTCCCTAAATCACTAAATCTCAGTGGCTCAATTTTAGCCACAATGTATCTCATATTTCACCCATTTTCTAGGGTAATTACTCCTTGATCATGAGTGGGTTGGCCTCGGAAATGCTATTTTTGCAAAGGGACCCGTATGAAATTTTTGAGTATTTTTGGACCCGAAGCACAATAGTGCAATATAGGTATCATTATTCTCATGTTGGTGAGTAGATTGTGGTTTTGATAGCGTGGCACCTTGAAGAAGCTTCTCGAAAGGGAAAGTTGGTGATTTAGCATATTCTTCAAGCTTTTTTCGGTATCCAATTAGGCTAGGTTTTTCCGCTCTTCATATATTGAGCCATGTCATTGTATGTTTATGATATTATGTTAGATTTAGGAAGGGTTCTGTCGATGATAAAATTTATAACACTTGGGTTAATTGACCTTTTATGCTATTCAGAAACCGTAATTTAGGTGCTTTGGCTTAGTTTCTTAGATCATTAGTAGAATCTCTTTCTTAGGGCTAATTAAGACATTGTTTGACATCTAAAAGTTTATTTAGATACTTTAGCCTTGTCCAGGGTAGAGGTAACCTGATAATGGATTTTGGGGATTAGAAGTTGCCTTCGACCTGCTTTTGGCCAAGACTTGAGCTATTTTTGGTAGACCTTATTTTATTCGTTATGTGTATTGATATACTTATTATGAGGCTCGATGAGACTAGTTCTTAAAGAGTCATGATGGTTGTATGCTGGGAATTAATGCTAAATACGATAAGACTCGATGATCATGATGGGTTGATAGTAGGAGTTGAGGTTCATTGGTTATGATATTGATTATGTTAGTGTTTATGAACTTGAGGGTGATACCGATGATATATATATGCATATAATTATCAGTTCAAGTCTGGAAGATTATTATGTTAATAATTATATAATTAATGGGTTGAGTCCAAATATTTTCTATGATATTAATCATGATATTGGTGATATGACATTGACAATATTGATGCTTATGATATTGGTTATGTAAAGATTGGTTAAGGTTTGAAATTGGGAATCGAGTAAGGTGGAATGATATTGATAGACTCCAGTTGTGCCATGAGAGTTGATAAATGATGGTGGTTCTAGTTATACTATCTGTGGGTGTACCCTCCTGGCTTATGGGGCTTGTGTTGGGTTATTTATTTTTCTATACTTATTGACTTATTGGGGCCTATTTTTTACTTATAACTGTATGTTTTTTATGTACCATTCTGGCTTATTTAATTATTTGTGTGCAGAGATGTCGGAGTTATTTCAGGTTTGCTTCCTTACCTTGACTTAGTTATTTTATCTTACATTTTGTTGTATTTATATTATGATTTAGCTTAGTCAGCCAATGATACGTATTAAGTACACGTGTTTCGGTACTTATACTACACTTTTGTTCCTTTATAGTGCAGATCCGGGTACTAGTTGCCACCGTTGATTTGATGATTTTGTCGTAGTAGATTTTGGAGATAGGGCGAGCTCTCAGAGTTGGAGTTTCCCCATTTCCTTCTTTCTATTTCTAGTCTTTAGTTTTGAGATAAGATTATATTGACTATTTTAGAACTTGGGTTATATTTATAGTAGCTTTTGTATTGTCTCTACCAGGTCGTGGAACGATTATTTGTGTTATCGATGCCCTCTTGTCTATTTCTGTTGTCTTGTCTAACTTAGCTAACGTTTGCTCATTTTGTAGGTACATTTGCAAATGGAACCACCACACATGGAACCTGAAACATCCAATGCACAAACCATGTATCATAATGTTATGAATGCCGTTGTAGCTAGTCTTAAGTCTTTGTGTCGGGACGTGGCTATAGTGAATGCTACGGTTGAGAAGTTGGGAGTGGAAGTGGCCTCTATTAGTGTTCGAATGGAAAAGGTAGAAAATCAACGGAGTTCTCGACCCTCAACTCCCTAAAATACATCCCCAACCATTACCCCTAAAGCCACACACCAAAGAACGTACCCACCAAATGTTATACCTTAAGCCAACTATTATTCACAAGGCTGAAGCCTTGAAGGACCTAGCCATTCTCCACATCACCAAGTCTCACATGATGAATTTGGAACCCAAATGCCACCCTTAATTGTGATTCCTCCAAACCAAAATCATCCAATCCAATGACCTCCACCACTAAATGCCAATCCGCCATACCAAATTCCAAATATCCAAAACCCACCAATGCAAGAAGAGGGATTTGTGAGGGAGAACCGAAGGGGAGGGTATGGAATGTATGATAATCCTTATTTAATAGAAGATGGGATGAGAGGTAGAAGGGTATAACCTAGAGAGAACTGGGGGCCTGAAGGTAGAGGCAGCCAAGGTGTTCGGGAAAGGGATGTTGGCCTCAACACCATAAAAATGGGGCTTCCAATCTTTAAGGGAGAAAGTGATCCCAAAGAGTTTCTCACATGGGAATCCACATGCGAGAGAGTTTTTCAAGTGAATGATCTCACGGAGGATAAGTAGAGATGCTACGCCATTGAATATTTTGGGGGATATACTACCACGTGGTGGAAGTATGTCAAACATTTTGGCAACGTATTAATTGAGGGGCAGCCCCCTCCTTGGTTTTGGTTAAGGTATCTTATGAGGCAAAAGTACCTTTCCAAAAGCTATCAACATGAACTCCTTGCAAAATTGTACAACTTGAAGCAAGGAAACAAAGTGTGGAAACCTACTATGATGAGTTCAACAACTCATCCTGAAACTTGATCATAGAGGAGAGCAAGTGAGCAACGACATCATCCGGTTCAAGGTTGGCCTAAATAAGGAAATCTCCACTCACATAAAACTTCATAAGTTTGAAACTATTAAAGGGATCTTTCAAGCAGCTTTAGATATTGAACGAGAGAACAAGGAAAGAAGTAGTTCCATCATCTTTGGGGTGGAACAAATTTAAGCAACAACCAGTAAAGACATCTCCACCAGTGAGCAAGAGTGCTCAATCATCTCCTCCGCGGTTTGAGGGTAAACTGAATGTCTCTTTCAATATCAAGGAATTCCAATGCTTCAAATGCCATGGATGGGGATAAAAGGCTAGTAAGTTTCCTAATTGGAGAAATATGATATTGAGGTAAGGAAAATTATATTTCTTGGGAGAAGAATTGGGACTTGAAATGGTTGAAAATGAGGAAGTCTCTCAAGATAGAGAGGGAGGGGAGTCCGGGAGGCCTAGTGATGATGATGAAGAGGAGTTTTGGCCACAAGAAGGTGAACTTGAAGTACCTAATTATGTGGTATGGAGAGTTATGATTAGCAAAGCGTTGGATAATCCTAGCCAATGAGAAAACCTCTTTCACACTAAGTGCCTCATTAAAGGGAGTGTGTGCTCCTTGATTATTGATAGCGAAAGTTGTGCTAATGTATATAGTGACTCAATGGTGGATCACTTGAAATTGCTGACTACTCCATATGCGAGTCCATATAGACTCCAATGGTTGAATGAAGGTGACTCGTCAAGTGGTGATTTGGTTCAAAGTTGGAAATTATGAGGACGAGGTACTTTGTGACATAATTCCTATGAAAGTTTGTAATCTTTTGTTGGGTTAGCCATGGGAATATGATAGTTCGACCAAGCATGATGGCCGAACCAACTACTATTCCTTTCAGTTTAAGGGTCAGAAGTACAACCTCCGACCACTATCACCATCACAAGTGTGTGAGGTACATCAAAAAATGAAAAGTTTGCAAGGAAAGGAAAAAAAACAAGAAGGAACTCATGGGTAAGGTGGAGGAATCCGAGAGTGGGAAGGGTGAAAGTAAGGAGGGAGTTTTGGCATTGAGGTGTAGAGATTCGATGGTAATGTTGGCTCGAAAGGGCAACCTCTTCAAAGAGTATGATAATACTACTACCATGCTACTTTTGGCTCATGTTTTGAATGTTAACCCATCCCCTTCCCCTATCCCATCTTTTATTTCTAGTGGTTTGCAAGAATTTGATGATGTATTTCCTAGTGAGTTGCCGCAAAGACTTCCTCCACTTCGAGGAATTGAGCACCAAATCAACTTTGTTCCGAGATCACAATTACCAAAGAAGCTAGCTTATAGGAGCAACCCTATGGATACAAAGGAACTCCAATGGCAAGTTGAGGACCTCCTCAACAAAGGATACATCAAGGAAAGCATGAGTCCGTGCGCGGTCACGGTGTTGCTTGTGTTGAAGAAGGATGCGACATGCCGAATGTGCATAGACTGTTGAGCCATAAATAAAATTATGGTAAAGTATTGTCATTCTATTCCTAGGCTAGATGATATGCTTGATGAAATCAATGTCTCTTGTGTGTTTTCTAAGGTTGATCTTAGGAGCGGATATCACCAAATTCGTATGCAATTGGGTGATGAATGAAAGACCACATTCAAGACCAAGTTTGATCTATATGAGTGGATGGTCATGCCATTCGGTCTTACCAATGCTCCTAGTAACTTTACGTAGCTAATGAATCACGTGATGAAGCCGTTTATTGGCAAGTTTGTGGTTGTGTACTTTGATGATGTTTTAGTTTATAGTAAGTCCCTTAATGAATATGTTTTGCATCTAAAGAGTGTGTTTGATGTTCTTCGAAAAGAAAAGTTGTATGCTAATATTGAAAAATGCTCTTTTGGTGTTAATAAAGTTGTGTTTTTAGGATTTGTTATAAGCTTAAGGGAAGTAGAGGTAGACGAATTGAAGATAACCTCGAGTAAAGATTGGATAACCCTAAAAACCATGGGGAAAGTTCGGAGCTTCCATGGGTTGGCAAGTTTTTATAGAAGGTTCATCAAAGGATTTAGTACCATTGCTGCCCCTTTGACCGAAATCATCCAGAAGGACCAACCTTTCAACTGGGGTGAAGAGCAATCTAAGGCCTGTAGGACCTTGAAAGATATGCTTATTTCATCACCATTATTGCAATTTCCTAACTTTGATAAGATATTTGAAGTTGAATGTAAAGTTAGTAAAGTAGGCATAGGGGCTGTTTTGATTAAAGATTTAAAGCCCATTGCTTACTTTAGTGAAAATCTCAAAGGAGCAACTCTAAACTACTTTACGTATGATTTGGAGTTGTATGCCTTGGTTAGAGCATTTGGCAATTGGCAACACTATCTTTGTCCCAAGGAATTCGTAATCCAAATGGATTATGAATCCTTGAAGCATCTTTGGGCACAAGATAAACTTAACAAACGGCATGCCAAATGGATTGAATTTCTTAAAACCTTTCCCTATGTGATTTAATACAAAAGGGGAAAGGATAATATGGTAGTCGATGCATTGTCTAGAAAGCATCTTCTTATATCCACTTTGTCATCCAAGCTAATGGGGTTTGAGAGCCTCAAGTATTTGTATCCCGAGGACCCTTACTTCTCTCCTATCTTTAGGGAAAGTAAAGCTGTGGTTAGGGAAAGGAGGCCCTCAGATTCTAGCCCTTATGCTATGTTTGATGGGTTCTTGTTCGGGGAAGATGGTTGTGTGTACCTTTTAGCTCTTGGAGAGAGTTGTTTGTGAGGGAGGCACATGACGACGGTCTCATGGGTCACTTTGGAATTGATAAAACTCTCGGAATATTGGAGGAACAATTCTATAGGCCAACGATGCACAAAGATGTTGTCAAAATTTGCGGCCAATGTATGGATTTTAGGAGTGCTAAGTCTAGTCCCCTTTCTCATGGGTTATACACCCCGCTTCCCACTCCATCACGCCTGTGGCTTGATATTTCTATGGATTTTGTATTGGGCTGCCATGGACTTAAAGGAGTAGGGATAGCATCTTTATTGTCATTGATTGCTTCTCCAAAATGGAACACTTTATTCCTTGCAAAAATAGTAAAGATGTGGCTAGTGTAGCTTCTTTGTTTATTGAAAATGTTGTCAAGTTACACATCATCCCAAGGACCATTGTAAGTGATAGGTATTCTAAGTTCCTTAGTCACTTTTGGAAGTCAATGTGGGGTAGGCTCAGAACTAAATTGTTGTTTTCTATGTCTTGCTACCCACAAACTGATGGTCAAACGGAAGTAGTGAATCGAGCCTTAGGTTCGATGCTATGTTCCATGGTTAAAGGTAAATTGACATCTTAGGAAGATCACCTATCTCTCATAGAATTTGCTTACAATCTGGTTATCCATTTGAATACGAGCATCATTCCCTTTAAATATGTCTATCCATGGTTAAAGGTAAGTTGACATTTTGGGAAGATCACCTACCTCTCATAGAATTTGCTTACAATCGGGTGATCCATTCGAGTACGGGCATCACGCCCTTAAATGTGTCTACAGCTTCAATCCCCTAACCCCCTTAGATATAACTCATTTGCCAAGTGATGTTGTTGTTAGCTTAGATGGAAAAAATAGGGTTGAGTCCATGGAAAACTTGCATGAGAAGGTGAGGTTGCGGCTTGAGAATAAGAAACAAGCGGTAGCCAAACGAGTCAACAAAGGGAGAAAACGTCTTGTGCTTGAGCCGGGAGATTGGGTGTGGGTACACCTATGAAAAGATTGGTTTCCCCACCAAATAAAGGGCAAATTTCTACCAATAGGTGACGGTCCATTCTAAGTTCTTGAAAGAATCAATGATAATGCTTACAAGATCGATTTGCCACCGGAATACCAAGTGCATAACACGTTGAACGTGTGTGATATCTCATGGATTGATACTATTGAAGATGAAGAACTCGTAAGTTTTAGGTCAAACTCCTCTCAAGAGGGAGAGAATGATACGGGTGTCACGAGCTTGAGACCATTTACTAGAAGTCAAGCTCGTGAACTACAAAGACTTTAACGCGTGTTTATGAAAATGGATGCGGTTGAGCTTGTTGAAAACTCACCCAAGGGAGTGTACGCATTGACATGTGGGGGATGACCTTAGGTGCTCAAAATACACCCCAAGGCTGCCCCAAATAGTTAACACCTGCCACCCCTTCATTAAGGGCAAAGGGGTCCTTTTGCTATCCTTTTGTAAAGACTATTTAAGGTGTTTCTTTAGATTTGTTCCTTAGTTAGCTCATTTAAAATCACTTTGTAACATTGAAAACCATATTTCCTCTCAAGAAGAGAGTAGACCACCAAACATTTTAAGCTTCACAGGTGAAAGGTTCCACTTGTGTTGTGAGACGGTTAGAAACGAGAGTGCTTGAGTGAACTGAGTTCCTATTGTGTTCCGATAAGAACTTGGTTCTTGTTAATGTGATTTGTAGAGGTTTTAGAGTTTGATACACTCTTTAGTTACTACATTTTATATTCTCTTTATGTCAAGTTATTTATCTCTTTATCTTTCAAGTTTGTGTGTTTGTTGTTTTAGTTTGATGTCTTATACGTGTGGACTATTTTTGTGAGTTTATGGACTATTTTGTGCTCTTGTAGATACCGTTTGGTATCACCCACGTACCTTAGTTACGAAGAATTTATGAAGAAATTTTGAAATATTGGACCTTTAAGCTTGATTGCCCAAACCTTAGTTGTTTTCTCCTCTTGTGTTATTGAAAGATGAAACAGGGATATTAAGGGAGTTAAAACCTTACTAATAAGCTTGATTTCATTTAAGGATGATTAGGGATGGTTTAGGGGTGTCAAATGACTTAGTTTCCCTCGGAATACCTAAAAAATGAATGGGATATCCTTGCCCTGATTTTCATCTTATAATAACCCAAACAAAAATAAATCTTAGAGAAACTCTAACTCATTCTAACTGGTCAAACAAATCATCTATTCCAGGCAAGGGATATTTGTTACGAATGGTCACCTTATTCAACCAACAACAGTCTATGCACATCCTCATACTACTATCTTTCTTTTTTTAAAAAAGACGCTAGTGCACCCCAAGGAGAGACACTTGGGTGAATGAAACTCTTTTCTAATAACTCTTGCATTAGGATTTTAACTATGCAAGTGCCATGCATTATAGAGGAAAAGAAATAGGTCTAGTCCCGGACTCTAAGTCTATACAGAAGTCAACTTTCTAACTTAGAGTCATACTCGGAAGACCATCCAGAAACACTTCTAAGAATTCACATACCCACTCTGTACTAGTTTATGGGCACAAATTGCAGACGCTACCCTTATGCGACTAGGCTTAAAGGTACCTTCTCACTCTAACTTCTCTCTTCTAGTATTACAATAGTTACGGTTTTGGCAAAATAGTTAAGAACAACATGATAGGGGCACTACCAACTCATCCCCAAAATAGCATTAAATGCCTTCATGTATAAAATAACTAAGTCTACTAGGGTCTTAAACCCATGAACATCATAGGACACACACACACTATACCTAATCAACATATACGGACACCCCAACTAGTGTAGACATATACATAGAAGTATCGAGATGATCATAGTCCAAGTACCAACCAAAAGAAAATTTCATAAATACATAAGAAAAGTTGAAAGCATGATTAAACAATGCAAAAGCCATACGATCATAGATAAGAATAGTACTTATGATCACTAGATTAGAAGCTTTTACCTCAAGAAGATCCAAAACTTCATAAATATGTTCCTTAGAACCACCCTAACTGTCACCTCTACCACCCTACCTTCTCTTTTTGCTCACTTTTCCTTCCTCTCGATTGACCTGGTTTCCATCCCTAGCCTGGCTATTGCATGCACCTTTTGGGTGACCTTTACCACTTTCTCCACTATATAGATTTGCCAAAACTAGAAATGTAAAAGTTGGTTGTTATGTCAACTAACTCACAAACAAGAAATTAGGGAAATTTCGATTTACAAGACATATACATCCACATTCAAAGCATTTAGGGTGTGTTTGGTATGATGGAAAATATTTTTCATGAAAAATGTTTTCTTGAAAAATGTTATCCCGGAAAATAAGTAGGTTTTCTACTTATTTTCTGATGTTTGGTTGGTGAGTGGAAAATATTTTTCGGAAAATATTTTATGATGTTTGGTTGGTGAGTAGAAAATATTTTTTAGAAAAATATTTTCTATTGTTTGATTGGTGAGTGAAAAAATATTTTTTAGAAAATACTACTAACTGTTAACCAGTATATTAGTGCCTGTAGCAACTCAATAATTTGTAAGAATTAATTTATGCATAACAAATAATATCAATATCGAATACTAAAATATTACAATCACTAAATTTAAGCAACTACTAATTAGCAAATATAGGAGACCCTTTTCAATATTTTGTCAGGACCATCTCAAGATACTACAATCAATAAAAATATAACAGAATGACAAACTTATTCAACCTCTTGAAACAAGTTACATCGATGACAAAATGAAATATACAATAAGCAAAAGTAACAAAGGTAAGTTTTCCTTTATGCATATGAAAATAACAATACATTCAACAAATGTTGGAAATGGAAAAAATTTGGGCTTCACTATTTTTTATTTCAAGCAGTGAAAAATTGAAGCAAAGCACAGTAAAAAATATTTTAGAGTAATGTAAAATTTTTGGGAAATGTGAATTTTTTGAGTCATGCGAATTAAAGTGTTGTTGGGTTGGGAAAGAGGGGTGGAGGTGGGGGCATAAGTCACGTTTGTCATTTTTTGGAAAATGACTTTCCTTAGTCCATGAGGGAAGTCATTTTCCCTCAAATAGAGGAAACTGCATTATCTTGGAAAATATTTTCCCAATATTTTACTAGAACCAAATAAGGAAAAATAGAAAAACATTTTCCATCATACCAAACACACCCTTAAGCCCCAAAATAGGTCTTTGAGCTGAAGAAGAAGAGGTCGTGTAGCTGCCAACTCAGGAAGGATGATAACTGACCCCAAATAGGCCTCGTGCTAATATTGGCATAGCTAACTGGTAGGGATTAAAAGTGCCATACCCTTTTGAGAAAGTACCTCAAAATTGGCCCGAGGTTCAAGCCTTCTTCGCTTATGCTTTCACTTCTCCCTATTTTAAGTGCTTCAACCTTCTTAGTAAATTTAAAAATATCTTACAAAGACTTACAAGATACGACTATAAATAAGGTAGCCAACTGAATCCCTGAGTTCAGACCCTTCATAACATATCTAATTCGCTTGTCATCTGAGGTAATAAACTGTAGGGCATAATACGATAGAGCATGAAATTTGACCTCATAAGCCTCTACAGATATGTTACCTTACTCCAACCTTATAAAATCATCCTTCTTCTGGTTACAATATGTACAGGAACATATTTCTCAAGAAATACATTCAGAAATTAAGCACAAGTAAATGGAGGTAAGGCAGCTCTGCACTTCATAAATTAACTCTACCATTTCTTGGCTACATTCTGTAGTTGAAAAGAAACAAACTACACACTGTACCTTTTGACAACATCCATTTTGGGCTGACTTTTGTGATAATCTTTTAGGAACTCAAATATATCCTTAGACTCTGTACCCTAGATTACCAAGGGTTTTATCTTCATGAACTTGTAAATAGTCCATGATTATCATCAGTTGTTACCGTTCTAAGTATCTTTTGTGCACACCCTAGTTTTAGAGCCTAAATCCATTCTTAGTGCTATAGTAGCAGCATTTTGCAAGGTTGTAGGTTAGACCGTCAGAACAACTGGAGTGTAGCCAATGTCGGCCAACCTACCCATGAATTCCAACACCTATTGAATCATCTCTGCAGACAAGGGCACTTGAGCTACACAATTTGGTATTGGCACTTTATTTATTAGAGCTATTATATCTCTTTTCTCAACTACCTCCTCTTCATCCTAAGCATGGTTTGGGCATCCTGTAGTAAGAGAGGGGACAATGATATCTACCTTGTAGATCTCCCATCTACCTATGCTCTACCTCTAATGGGTGTTGCTCTCATTATCCCCTTATCGCTCTACCCAAGCCCAAGGCCTAGCCTAGAATACAACCTCAATAGCAGGTGTAGGTGTTGCTGCAGATGGTGTTGTTGTTGCTTCTTTAGTGGAATGAGTATTAACTATCCACAAACAAGAGTGAAATGATTAGATATCAATTTAGATCACCAGATATCAATTGGAATCAAGTTATATCTTAAATGAAGGAAATAAAAAAGTTCAATTCTAAAGTCCAAAACCCTCCCAAAGAAGAGTACAGACATCTGACAAGATCTACAAACTTAATGCTTTAATACCATTTTTGATCATGACTAACCAGTCATGATTGGCATCTGCCCTAACCTATGTAGGAGAGCTATATGACACTCACTTTAACTCTCTTAAGTGTCATCTCCACATTCATTAGAGTATTAGCTTACATACTTTTCAAAAAATTCTAAAAATGTATTATTTAATCACTACTAATTATTCAAAATGTTGTCATCCATAAAATAAAATAGAGTGCGGTAATCTCTATCTATTACAGTTCTGTGGTACTTGAAGTCACCTTACAAGAACATCTAAGAAGAACAACTGACTCTAAAACTAATATGAATATCAAAATATAATAAAAGAGGAAATTGTCTTAGTCTCAGATCAAAGGTCATAACATTAGAGAAGAATTGAAAGTTTCCCAGACATGGTGCTTACTATCAAAATCAAGATTGATTCACTATCTAGAGCCGAGGATTCTTGTCAACCGCTATAATATGTTCTACACTAAACAAAAAAAGAGTATAGGTAGCATCAGTACATCAACAAGTACTGGTAAGCATCATAGGTTGAGTAACTTAACAAATACGAGTAAGAAAGTCAAACAAGTACAAATGTGATCATAATAGGATTCATAATCAATGATATCAATTACACAATACATCCCAATTCATCATATAATTACATCATAAGATCACTTTACAGTCTTTCATACTGAGTCAATTTCATCAATCATTCATCATCACATATGTTAATAAAATGAAACTCAATGCATGTAAATGAGTTCATGTATGCAAGATGTATGCTTCATCCTTTTACTCTTCTTATCATTCCCATCACATCATAACGTATCGACATAGTACACAATCCATTATCATATCATATTATACTAGGGTGGTACCCGATTTATATCATAACACATCATATTATACTGGCATGGTACCTAACCCATAACCTAAACACCTCATCATAATGCAATAAAAATGCAATACATTCATAAAAAATAAAAAATCATACTAGAAGGCAATAATAGATATTCAAATCACAAATAAGCATAAAGCTAAGAAAGTATAAGAACTACACAAAACCATAGCCTTCCTCAACTTCTTTGCTCAAAGTCATCTTTAAAACATACTTTATTCCTTTCATTCTCGTTCAACTCATTCTTGATCTATACAACCATTAAATATAACACATTTTAGTAATTCATCTCCTTTTAACAACTAGAAATTAAAATTCATTAATTTTAATCATAATTTATCCTATTACATAATCTTGGGGTTTCGTTATCACTTTAACTTCATGAACACTACCCAAATTAGCATATTTAGTCATAATTGTAATTTCATTAGTGTTTTCTAACACCCTCGGATCATTATAGACCAAATTCATAAGCAATTTCCTCAAATTTATATCAATTTCTATTAACTAGGTTTTGACCTACAAAACCACTACTAATTCAATTTTTAGGAATTTTCTAAGATTAAACAAAGTGAATTCAAGTCTAAATTGTAATTACTTACCTCAAAATATGAACAACCTTGAATTTCCTCTAAAAATTTCCTATACCCAATACCCTCACATTTTTGGAAAGTGGAGAATGAAAGTATTTTTTTGTATTTTAAAAACTAATCTTTTACTGTGTGTTACCACTATTGAGGATAATTACCATGGAGCCGTTAAATTTCTATTGTAGTGATTCATGCTTTTTTACCGAAGACTACTACTATGGTTTTTCCGACCATTATAGAAGTTACTTTTTCCACTGCATTGGTCTGAGTCAGAAACTCATGACACCTTATCTGTTTTTCTCATTTTACAACACACACTATGAATCTCGATAATGCGAACCAACCCCTCCATGATAAATGATATAACTGGAGTGTTATAGCTACATTTTAGGTGCAAGAAATTGCTACGCCTTCCTATACACGTTGGCTATTAAACTATGATATCAAACTCCATTACTAATTATATCAATACAAGATGTAATTCAACTACCACAAAATCAAATTTGATCCAAACTAGACTAGCCCTAAATTCCTCAAATTTTAGATAATAGGAGTCTAGGTGCAACTTTTACCTTCTAATTCAGCGTAATAAAATTTTGGGTCAGTAAAAAGCAAGTAGCTCATTGTTAATGTGGCAATTCAAATTGCCAAAACGGGTTGGTGATTGCCTTAGTTGGCAATTTTGGGAGGCACCATTCATCAATTTAAATTCTACACAACTTTATTTCAAGAATCTCTACCAGTGTGCTAAGTATGAACTTACTTGATGATGTTTGAGTTCAAAATAGGCCTTTTATTCAGCTAAATATATCATCTCACACGGTGAAAAACAATAATCTTCATATTATTGTGCACAAAAGAAGCTTAAATATTTTTGCATAAGTATAGTTTAGCCTCATTTGAAAGAGCTCAAAGTCTGTAAAATAAAAAATGTGAATCTTAAAACTTTTTGATAATTTATATCTGGATCACTCATCTTAGAACTTGATAACATAAGGTAAACAGAAATACTTGAGCATGTCAAAAGGTCAACATCACCTAATCTCCTTAATTCGGTATAAAAGTATGAAGAGTCAAATAAACATCAGTGATTTCTTTCATCAACCTCACTGGAACCTCACATGAGACACTACCTCTAGTTTATATTACTTTCAATACATGTTGATTATTAAAAGAAAGAGGTGCCAAACAGAAACCCCTGGTTATTCCTGTTGGCACATAAGTATAAGTAGAGTGTAAAATAGATCTTATGTATCTAAGTTCCTATATAACTTGCATAGTATTAATTGATTGAAAATGCTTATCTGTCTAATTTCTTCCACTTAATTATGATCATCATAATAGTTTTACACAATTCGTTTTTAGTAGTTGATATCTAGAAATTAAAAAATGGGCATTAACTTGTTTTTGGTGCGATGGGCTGGTGGTGATGTGGTTCTTCGTGTGAAAAGAGGAATGGGGAATTTGATATTCTTTGTATGTTGGAATGGACTTCTATACTATCCTCTTGTGAATTCCTACACATACACTTTTTCTTTTCAGATCTTTATAGTCTTCATTCTTATTAATGTTTTTTGTAGAGTTTTTCTTTCTTTTTTTTTTTTTATCATTTTTAGCAGATCAATCTTATTAGATAGCCGACTCTGCAGTTCTTCATATTTTTTTCATCCTATAACAATGATATATTGTTAAGATTTTGGAAAAATAATTTTATAATAGAACATGTAGTCATATGTCTATTTCCAAATATAGAGGTGAAATGAGATCCGACAAAATCAGAGATGCACAAAATTAGGAAAAATATCCAAACTTCATGAATACAGAAATCGACTATGAATGAAGCTACTAACTTTGGTTAAATGGTTCAGTCATATGAAGGTTCATATAAAGATCAGATTATTCTAAAAATATTCCCCACTCCTAGAAGTTGAATTTCATCACATGCCACAAAGCGAATGTAACAGAAATGTATACCTTAAAATATCATTGTTCAAGTGTTATGGAGAATGCCTTTGTCAAAATTTAATAATAGAGTTAGAGAAGAAATCTTAGAATCTTTTAGCCTGCCTATTAAAAGGTATGTCACATTAATGTAGTCACATGTTTATTTATAGATAGACTGAGGACTTTTAGTAAAATAACGTTAATCCTAGGGTCTTCACATAGTTATTTATTGTCATCAAAGAAATGTGAAATATCTATAACTTGAAGAAAAATTAATTGACTAATTTATTACTTTACTTGGGAGAAAAATAATATTTAATTAACAAAATACATGGGTCACACAAAAGTCTCAAAAGAGACTTGAATATATAACATTCTCCCACTTGGCCCACCTAGCAAAATCAGACAATCCTTTATGAGTGAAAATAAATAATATAGACATAAACATATACTCAATACTTAATAGGTATGCAACAATCACTTTGTCAAGAATATATTAATACAAGAATCATGTCGGTCATTTTCTTAATCAAATACTTTCTTTCATATATTATAATATACAATATCTTCTAAATAAATTATCCAACAACTTTATGAATGAGCTCAATATAAGTCTTTAGAGTCCAACTTTATTTGATCCAATAATCACTTTATCATACATGAAAACCACAAAGTGCAGAGTCATGTACAACGATAGTGTCTAGAAAAAGTGTTAGAGAATAAATCAAAACTACAATAGGGTTGTTGATCCTTGAAAATAATAACTGATAAACCTTTCACTACTAAAAGAATCGAAAAAATCGACCACAAAATATGGTCGGATAAAACGGACCACATATGGTTGATTTTTTATTTTTTTTAAAAAAAATTATTCTTTTAAAAAAAAGAGACCACATGTGGTCGCTTTTATATTTTAAAATTTCAAAATAATCATTTCAATAATTTTTATATTAATTATTATTTCTTTTACAAATAAAAATTAAAAAAATAACAAAAACGACCACTTGTGGTCGGTTTTCTTTAAAAATATGATTAAAAAATATTTTAAAAACCGACCACTTATGGTCGGTTTTTAGAAATTCATTTTTAATTAATTTTTTAAAAAACTGACTATAAGTAGTCGATTTTTAATTAAAAAAAATAAAAATAATAATTTTAAAAAATCGATCACTTTTGGTCGGTTTTATTTTAAAAATATAATAAATTTTTTTTTAAAAAACTAACCATATGTGGTCGATTTTTGAAATTAGCTTTTAATTATATTTTTAAATAAAACCGACCACAACTGGTCGGTTTTATTAAAATTATTATTTTTTATTTTTTTAATTAAAAATAAACCACTTGTGGTCGATTTTTAATTTTAAAAAAATAATTTTAAAAACCGACCAAAAGATAGAATTAAAAATTATTAAAAAAAAAAGACCACATGTGGTCGTTTTTTAATTTTAAAAATAAAAATAAAAATAATTTTTAAAAACCGACCACTTGTGATCGATTTTATTAAAAAGTATTTTTAAAAAGAGACCACTTGTGAACGGTGTTATTTTAAAAATGAAATTTAAAATATTTTATAAAAGAGACCACAAGTGGCCGATTTTGCAATTAAAAAAATAAAAAAAAAATAATTTTATAAACCGACCATTTGTGATCGCTTTTGTATTAAAAAAATAAAATATTTTTAAAAAGAGACCAATTGTGGTCGGTTTTTATTTAAAAAATAATTAAATGTAAAATCAAATATATAATTCTTCACGTATTCGATAACCAATATAATAATAATAAAAATATATCAAACTTAGATTTTATAAAAAAAAATTATACTAAAAATATATCAAATTAAATAAATAAATTACGTTAATCATAATCTTTATCTTTTACTTATGTTTCGATATATAAAATAAATATTTTCCTTTGTATATACGTTAAATGACGTTAAACATAATCTTTGTATAATGAATATGTCTATATCATACAGTTGAGGTAATGATATTATATGCTACTATTGCAATTATAATAATATAACATACATATATAACTGATAATTCATCAGACTATAATGAATGTCTTCTATTATGAGGTGATATACTTATGGACGTGATGTATATATTACGTATTCACGAGTTGATATATATATATATGATGTAGTGATCGATCAATGAATGATGTAGTCAAAAACTAGTAGAATCTATCGAAACACATTGGATACCTTGATTTGAAATGATAGAAGTAATAATATACTGTACGTTGAAGTTATATTAATGTCAGTTAATCAAATTAATCGATAACTCATCAAAGTATGTATATGAAATACGTCACATTATATTACGGGATAATATACTCGTGTACGTATGTGATGTATATAGTATGTATTTAGAACTTGATATAGTCGATAGTGTGTATATGTGTGTGTATGTATAGGTATATATATAGTATATATACATATTATGTAGTGAAGGTATAACCACATAATATAAACTAACTGATAATTCATCTGAGTATAAGTGAAATAAGTTGTATATTATTATGGGGTAGTAAAATCGTTTATGTGATGTATATAGTACGTATTCAAGAGTTATTATATATATATATATATATATATATATATATATATATATGATGTAGTGATCGATCGATGAATGATGTAGTCAAAAACTAGCAGAATCTATCCAAACATATTGAATACCTTGATTTGAAATGATAGAAGTAATAATATACTGTACGCTGAAGTTATATTAATGTAAGCTAATCAAATTAATCGATAACTCATCAAAGTGTGTATATGAAATACGTCGCATTATATTCTGGGATAATATACTCGTGTATGTATGTGATGTATATAGTACGTATTTAGAACTTGATATAGTCAACAGTGTGTACATGTGTGTATGTATGGGTATATATATAGTATATATACATATTATGTAGCAAAGGTATAATCACATAAGATAAACTAATCGATAATTCATCTGAGTATATGTGAAATACGTTATATTTTATTATGAGGTAGTAAAATCGCGTATGTGATGTATATAGTATGTATTCAAGAGTTGATATATAGTATGTATTTAGAACATGATATAGTCGATAGTGTGTATATGTGTGGATATATATATAGCATATATACATATTATGTAGTGAAGTTATAATCACATAAGATAAACAAACCGATAATTCATCTGAGTATATGTGAATACATTATATATTATTATGAGGTAGTAAAATCGTTTATGTGATGTATATAGTATGTAGTCAAGAGTTGATATATATATATATATATATATATATATATTTATATATGATGTAGTGATCGATCGATGAACGATGTAGTAAAAAACTAGCAGAATCTATTCAAACATATTGAATACCTTGATTTGAAATGATAGAAGTAATAAAATATTGTATGTTGAAGTTATATTAATGTAAGCTAATCAATTAATTGATAACTCATCAATGTATGTATATGAAATACATCACATTATATTGCGGGATAATATACTCGCGTACGTATGTGATGTATATAGTATGTGTTGACACCCAATTTTGACCTCCCGGTGCTCTCTTAGTCTGTTATTTTTGTCAAAATTATTTAACCTTTAATATTAATATTTTTGCTCATTATTTTGGTATCAAATAATTTTCGACAAGCCATATTCATGATTTAAGAAATGTACAAATTATTTTATTATTTTTCAGTATCAGTTTTTACAATTTATTAATTTAAATACAATATTTTACATAATTCTATTAATATTTATTAAATTATTTTTCACGTAAATATGCACACTCATAATTTACAAATACACTGTCTATTATTATTATTACTATATTATTATTATTATTATTATTATTATTATTGTTGTTGTTGTTGTTAAAATAGCGGCCACTGTGATTTAATTTTCTTTTTTTGTATTTAATTTTTAACCAATTTTTGATCAATTAATATCAATTTTTGACATATTTTTCCTTAGTTCTTTTTTTTCTTATACAACCTAAACTTTAAACTCAAATTTTAATCTCAGCCATTGATCAAAATTGATCTAATGGTAGAGATTAAACCAATATTTTCTTTCCTTTTTTAATAATAGAAACCCTAATCCCTCATTTTCTCAAAGAATCAGCCGACCCCTTTCTCTACCTTCTCTCTATCTCTCTCCCCCTCTCTATCCATGGCTGTTTCCAACCACCACCACCACCCCACCAAGATGCGTCTCCCTCCTTTCATCCCTCCAACAGCAGCCACCTAGTGCCGCCATCTGTTCATCCGTTCTCGTTAATTGAGAGTTGTAAATGGAACAAAAGGGTGCTTATTTTTGGTAAAAAAGAGTGATTTTGCTAAAATGGGAGCTTATAGGATGTGGGTTGAGCTCAAAATGAAAAAATATTTAAGCTTTAAGTTGTTTGTTGTAGTGTTATTTTTGGGGGTATTTATGGCTTGTGGATTGTGTTTAGAGAATGTAGATTCAGATGCTGTTGTGTATATTTTTACTCCGAAACAAGCTTGTATCTAAGAATCATGGTTCAGGAAATGTTAGTAGACTGGATAAATCAAGGTATTTGTTTGTTACCTATATTTATTTTCATGTTTCTTGAAAAGAGCTATCACTTTTTTTGCTAGTTTGTTTTGTTCAATGAATGATGGTTGGTTGTAGTAGTGACTTGGGAATTGATGGTTGAAGTCTTTTACTGGTATAAACTTAGCTTTTGTGATGCCCAAGTGTCTGAAGTTTTAGATTGTGTATGCTAAAAGAAGGAATTATTGAAATTGATGCAATGTATTATTAGGTTAAGATTCTGATGGAGTGAAACATCATTGATAAAGATTGGAAATTGGTAACAGTCCCTCTCTCATAGATAAATTGTTTGAGCTGTCCAATTGTAATGGAGAAGTTTTAATCTTACTCAATTACCATATTGTAGTCTTGTTCTTAGCTGACATTTTTGTATTTCTTGCATTAATAGACTAGTGTGTTTGGGTATTGTTTTAAATTTAGTAAAGTTCGGTAACTTGTGAAGTAAACTACCAACTTGAAAATATTGAAGTGTGGTCATTTGAGAAGTGAATAAGTGACTTGAAAATGTGTAAGTGTAGGTACTTGAAAGGTGAACTCGTGTTTTGATAGTTTAGTATGGTCACTTGAGAAGTGAATAGGTGACTTGAAAATGTTTAAGTGTAGGTACTTGAAAGGTGAACTCGTGTTTTGATAGTTAAGTGTGGTCACTTGAGAACTGAATAGGTGACTTGAAAATGTTTAAGTGTAGGTACTTAAAATGAGAACTTGTGTTTTAAATTTAGTAAAGTGTGGTCACTTGAGAAGTGAATAAGTGACTTGTGGTTTGAACTTAGTTACTTGAAAGATGAACTTATGTTTTCAATTTAGTTAAGTGTGGTCACTTGAGAAGTGAATAAGTGACTTGAAAATGTTTAAGTGTAGGTACTTGAAATGTGAACTTGCTTTTTGAATTTAGTTAAGTGTGGTAACTTGTGAAGTGAATTAGTGACTTGAAATGTTTAAGTGTACTAACTTGAATTATGAATTAGTGACTTTGTTTGAATTTAGGTACTTGAAATGTGAACTTGTGTTTTGATTTTAGTAGAGTATGGTCACTTGAGAAGTGCATTAGTGACTTGAAAATATTTAAGTGTAGGTACTTGAAATGTGGACTTGTGTTTTGAATTTAGTTAAGTGTGGTTACTTGAGAAGTGAATAAGTGACTTGAAAATGTTTAAGTGTAGGTACTATTGAAATATGGACATGTATTTTGAAATTAGTTAAGTGTGGTCACTTGAGAAGTGAGTTAGTGAGTCAAAAACATTAAGTGTAGTTACTTGAAAGGGGGACTTGTGTTTTAAATATAGTTAAGTGTGGTCACTTGAGAAGTGAATTAATGACTTGAAAATGTTTAAATGTAGGTACTTGAAATGTAAACTTTTCATTTTGAATTTACTTTAGTTTGGCAACTTGTTAAGCGAATTAGTTACTTGAAATGTTTAAGTGTAGTTACTTGAATTATGAATTAGTGACTTGAAAATGTTTAAGTGTAGTTACTTAAATTATGAATTAGTGACTTTTGTTTTGAATTTGGGTACTTGAAATGTGAACTTGTGTTTTAATTTTAGTAAAGTGTGGTCACTTGAGAAGTGAATTAGTGACTTGAAAATGTTTAAGTGTAGGTACTTGAAATGTCAACTTTTCATTTTGAATTTAATTTAGTTTGGTAACTTGTGAAGTGACTTAGTGACTTGAAAATGTTCAGGTGTAGGAACTTGAAATGTGAACTTTTCATTTTGAATTTAGTTAGTTTGGTAACTTGTGAAGTGAATTAGTGACTTGAAATGTTTAATTGTAGTACTTGAAATGTGAACTTTTCATTTTGAATTTAGTTTAGTTTGGTAACTTGTGAAGTGAATTAGTCACTTGAAATGTTTAAGGGTAGTTACTTGAATAATGAATTAGGGACTTTTGTTTTGAATTTAGGTACTTGAAATGTAAACTTGTGTTTTGATTTTAGTAAAGTGTTGTCACTTGAGAAGTGAACTAGTGACTTGAAAATGTTTAAGTGTAGGTACTTGAAATGTGAACTTTTCATTTTGAATTATGTTTAGTTTGTTAACTTGTGAAGTGAATTAGTGACTTGAAAATGTTTAGGTGTAGGTACTTGAAATGTGAACTTTTCATTTTGAATTATGTTTAGTTTGTTAACTTGTGAAGTGACTTAGTAACTTGAAAATGTTTAGGTATAGATTCTTGAAATGTGAACTTTTCATTTTGAATTATATTTAGTTTGTTAACTTGTGAAGTGACTTAGTGACTTGAAAATGTTTTGGTGTAGGTACTTGAAATGTGAACTTTTCATTTTGAATCTAGTTTAGTTTGGTAACTTGTGAAGGGACTTAGGGTCTTGAAAATATTTAGGTGTAGGTACTTGAAATGTGACTTTTCATTTTGAATTTAGTTTAGTTTGGTAACTTGTGAAGTGAATTAGTGACTTGAAATATTTAGGTGTAGATTTTTGAAAAGTGAACTTTTCATTTGAATTTAGTTTAGTTTGGTAACTTGTGAAGTGAATTAGTGACTTGAAAATGTTTAGGTGTAGGTACTTGAAATGTGAACTTTCCATTTTGAATTTAGTTTAGTTTGGTAACTTGTGAAGTGAATAAGTGACTTGAAAATGTTTAGGTCTAGTACTTGAAATGTGAACTTTTCATTTTGAATTTAGTTTAGTTTGGTAACTTGTGAAGTGAATTTGTGACTTGAAATGTTTAGATGTAGGTTTTTTAAATGTGAACTTTTCATTTGAATTTAGTTTAGTTTGGTAACTTGTGAAGTGAATTAGTAACTTGAAAATGTTTAGGTGTAGTACTTGAAATGTGAACTTTTCACTTTGAATTTAGTTTAGTTTGGTAACTTGTGAAGTGAATTAGTGACTTGAAATGTTTAGGTGTAGGTTTTTGAAATGTGAACTTTTCATTTGAATTTAGTTTACTTTGGTAACTTATGAAGTGAATTAGTGACTTGAAAATATTTAGGTGTATGTACTTGAAATGTGAACTTTTCATTTTGAATTAAGTTTAGTTTGTTAACTTGTGAAGTGAATTAGTCACTTAAAAATGTTTAGGTGTAGGTATTTGAAATGTGAACTTTTCACTTTGAATTTAGTTTAGTTTGGTAACTTGTGAAGTGAATTAGTGACTTGAAATGTTTAGGTATAGGTACTTGAAATATGAAATTTTCATTTTGAATTTAGTTTAGTTTGGTAACTTGTGAAGTGAATTAGTGATTTAAAAAATGCAAAATGTATAAATACAGGACAAGTAGACATCATGTCAAACACGAAAGTACAACACAGAAAATGCAAAATGTATGAAATTCAATGAGAATGATAATGATGGTGATGTGATATGTCCGAGGTTATCGCCACACCTACCAAGCACTGTTCTCGAGGTAGGACTCATGGTGGGCTCACAACCCATATACATTTTCAATAACCAATTCAGTCTCAATATCTATATCTCCTCTTTGGCTCATGAACTACGATCGAGGATTTTTTAAGGTGTCACATTTTAGTCAGAAAATGAGTATTTCCACAATGGTACCAATGTCTCATAAATGTATGTATGATATAAGTATATAATGCTCACAACCAAACCAGGATGAGAATCTCAAATCCAATCAATATACATGCACATGAGCAAAAAGTCCACTCAATAGACCAACCATCCATGATACAATATAAGCCATGTACCATTGAGAGAAATATGCAAATAATACATCATTGATATCACATAAAACCCAACTTAAGCAATTCTACTAGGAAGAATGTAGACATATGTATACACAAAGCCAACAATATTAGTTAAGACCCCCACATCGGCCACACATAGCAATTTATTCTCTCAACCTACCAATAACAACATATAAATTCCCATACGGGCACACAACTGTATTAACACTATTTCAATGATTCATTCATATACCGATAGCATGCTTTTATATAAGAAATTAACTACCTAGTTCAATCTGAATTAAGCTAAAACCTATCTCAAAGTGATGAAATTTGACCAAAATCCCTCAACCTAGAGCCTTACCCACTCGAACGGCCTCGAAATCAACTAAAATATACAAACATAGAATCTACGTATTAAAATAAAGCCAATTACACTCATATTGCCTACTTCCAAGTTGGGTTCAAAATAGACCCTCGAAATGCTATTTTGAAAAAAACGGGGGAAATTAAAATTTTTGTCCATAAACACATTACCCATGATTAAAGAAAGTCATAGGAGAAAATTCAAATAAAAATGGATTAAAAACGAGGTGAAGAAAAACCATTTTAGGCCTTCCGTGCTAAAAATTACCAATTTCACTCTTGAATTCACATTTAAACGTGTTTTGATGACAGGAATTGAAGTAAAATAATTAAGATCGTGATTTGGATCTTACCCAGCTTGAGAATGGACGAATGTAACGACCCGAAATCATCTCCCGGGATATCACACGGTGCCTAAGGCTACGAGTAGCCCCAAGCTAACCCTTAGAGCCAATTTCTACCAATGACACTCAATTCAAGATAAGAATGGACTTAACACTAGCATAGTCATAGCACATTAAAGGAAATATGGAAAGGATGCTCGGTCCATAAGGCCACAATATAGAGAAATCTCAACAAAAACACAATATCGAACCCTCGACACATCACAAGTCTGACACTAGTCTTACACTAGTCTGACACTAGTCTAACAAGCCTCTATAAATCAAAATCTAGAAAGCCATTGGGACAGGTCCCAACTGACTCGATATGAATTGAAGATAAAAGATAGTCTCTAAAGTACGATAAATATCTGAAGATCGGTCCTCGAACCATGAGGACTCACCACTGTAGAAAACGTAGGCAAGGTACTCAAAGAATCACGGGCGAGGCTGAGACTGAGCACCTAAACCTACATTATGACATAATGTAGCACATAGACATATATGTGGATCAGTTCATGGAATGTACTGAGTATGCGGGGGTGAATGCATATGAATAAAATAGTAACAATCTTCTTTAATCAAATCATGTATGCATTATGAGACGACTCACGTGGCTTGAACAAGTATAAAATATAAAGCTCATAAGTCATGTAAAATGGAGCATGTAACGCAAATCTCTTGAGTCATCATTGTTAAATCTCAAAATTCAAAATCTTCTTTTATTCTCAATACCCAAAGGCTAAGGGACTTTAAACAATACTTTCAACTCATGCATAAGTCTCATGGAGAGTAAAACTTGTTCAATGCTCAACATTTCCTAACTATTTAGAACTCATATCTTGGAATTCGGAATCATATAACTTGAAAACATACTTGAAGGCATTTCATTCACTTTGAGAAACTATCTCATCTCAAACTTTAGGAAAATCACTCTATCTCAAATGGAAAGGCATTCTAGTTTATGGAAACAACTTACCTCAAGGCTTTATAAAAGTACTATAACAAGGGAAGATGCTTTTATTTAGGAAATAACTCACATCAAGAAAATACTTTAGTTGGGGAAACATCTTTGCAATTCAACCATTTAGGAAAATAGCTTATAGGGAAGGAAAAATAGGTATTTGATCTCAAAGTCTAAATATCAAGGGAGGTTCTCGTAACCGACATAAACCATGCAAGCTACATGAATTCAACATTTTGTCCTCCTAAGGAAGAGACCCCACGTTGGGGAGGAGCATCATACTCTTGCTAGGGAGTATAACCTAGGTCTAGTGATCACTAAACGAAACTCGTCCTCAGGCCCAATCATAATCATCATAAACTCGGCCTCAGGCCCAACCTACGGTGGCACGTAGTTTTGGGGTAAGAAACCATAGTAACTTACCCACTCAGTGCTAAATACTACTCCCTTTAGATTATCTGCGAATCCACTTTTAGAATAATCACATGGTTCACTACGAACCCAATAATCAAATCGATAATCTCATATAGTGAAGTGGATTACAAAACTCAAGGACCATTAGGTAAATTCATTTCTCAATCATCTCAAAATACTCAAAACATGGGTGCTCATAGCACAAGAGTTCATAATTTCACAAGTCTCAAATTGGGCTTATTAACCCATAATTAAATCGCAAGTTAAAGCTTATCAAAAGCATAATATATAGCATATAGATTCATAAATCATGTTGAAATATGGGAATTTCAGCAAATTACCTCAAAATCTCAATATAGCCATATGTTTCAATATCTCAACAATGCAAATATTAGCTTATCAAGGAGCAAAATTATGGGGTTTATACCCAGCTCTAAATACTCAAGAAAATATGTAGAAATCATGTCATTTGACTCTTAATTCATGGAAAATATCAATATAATGCATTCAATAATAATGGGTGAAAACCCCCAATTCAAATTCATGTAAAAACCTCATATATTTCAAGAATGTCATGATGCAAATAGCCTTTTACGCACAAGGGTGAAAGGGTTACCCTTGTTCAAAAACCCCACATACCTTGAATTAGAAGCTTTTGATGAACTCTCACTTTTGGAACTCTATTCGTGCTCTAGAATGAGGATTCTTGAGGTCCTTGACTTGGGAATCATGAATCTTGACTCAATTTAGGAAATCCATGGTGGATTCTTGAGGTTCTTGGAAGAGGTTTTGGATACTTAGGGTTTATGTTGAGAGAAAACTTGAGAAAAACCCCATAAGATGCTTGGAAATGGCTTTGATTTAGTGTTTCCACGATTTATAGGCTTGGAAAAGGTCCAAAGTGCCCTTTTAAACATCTGCGTAAAACTGGAAAAAAATTGAACTGGAACCCGTTTCATTGGCCTCCGCGATGCATCTCTTATCGCGTGGCTCACTGGAATTTGACAATTGGGAAATTGGCAGCCTCCGCGATTCGGAGCCATCGTGTTTCCCCATTGGTTGGGACCTGGGACTCCTCTGCAACGCGCCACTATCGTAAGGTTCCACTGGAAATTGACAATTGCCCAAATCAACCCTCTCCGCAATGCGCCAGGCAGTTAAATAATGCAGTTTTACGACTAAGGCTTAAATTAGCCATAACTTCTTACCCGAGTGTCGGATTTGGATAAATCTTATAACTATGATAAGGTTATCAGGTTTCCCACGTGATAAAAAATAGAAATTAGGTAAATTCTATATGGTTAATACGTTACTCACTTAGGAAGCAACTTCTCAATCTTTTAAGGTCGGAATCACACCTCACTCGACACGCCCTATGGCTCAAACTAGAGGGAACTTTGCGAGGCCTTACAATATCTCCCCCCTGGGAACATTCATCCTCAAATGTCGCTAGTTAGGCTCGGAATACAAAAAAAAATGAGTACACACAGCCAAAAATATTACTAAACGGTTCAAGATCTTCCTAAACTCATGACCACTCTGGATATCGCAAGAACTCATACAAAGATAGATGCATAGCTGAACTTTAGATTAGAAAAGCTGAATCAAAGTAGAATGGTACCTTCGGATTGATCTGAACTTGAGGAAAAGAGGTGCGGGTATTTGGCTCATATGTCTGCTTCTGCCTCCCAAGTAGCACCCTCAACAGATTGGTTCCGCCACAAAACTTTGACCAAGGAAACTTCTTTGTTCCTTAGTCTATGGATCTGAAAATCTAAGATCTCCACGGGAATCTCATTGAATTAAAGGCTAGCCTGAATATCAACACTCTCTGAAGGATCAACTACAACGGAATCACTAATATGATTCTTAAGCATGGAGACATGAAAGATAGGATGAATAGCGGACAACTTCGAGGGCAACTCAACCTCATAAGCTACTTTACCAACACGACTCAAGACTCTATACGGGCCAACATAATGGGGACTAAGCTTTCCCTTCCTACCAAACCTTTTCACCCCTTTCATTGGTGAAATCTTCAAGTACACCAAATCACCCACCTTAAACTCAAGATCTCTCCTCCTCATATCTGTGTAAGACTTTTGACGACTCTGAGCGGTCTTTAACCTTTCTTTAATAAACTTAACTTTCTCCATAGCTTCGAACACTGCATCAGGCCCACACGCGCTAGCTTCGCCCATTTCAAACCAACCTATGGGTGATCTATACCTCCTACCATACAAAGCCTCAAATAGTGCCTTCTCAATGCTAGTATGGAAACTATTGTTATAGGCGAACTCTATCAATGGCAAATGCTCATGCCAACTTCCTTTGAAATCAAGCGCGCACGCCCTTAACATATCCTCTAGGGTCTGAATGGTCCTCTTAGCTTGACCATCTGTCTACAGGTAAAAAGCTAAACTCAAAAGAACTTGGATGCCAAGACCCTGCTGAAACGGCCTCTAAAACTGAGAAGTAAATTGAGTACCCCTATCCGAAATGATAGACAAGGGAACTCCATATAGTCTGACCAACTCCCGGACATATAATCTAGCATAATCCTCAGCCGTATAAGATGTATGCACGGGCAAGAAATGTGTGGACTTAGTCAACCAATCCACAATAACCCAAATAGAATCATGATGACGACGCAAAAGAGGCAACCCGATTATGAAGTCTATATTCACCATCTCCTACTTCACAGTGAGTATACTAAACTCTTGCATCACACCACTCGGTCTTTCGTGTTCTACCTTAACCTGTTGACATGTCACATACATTGCTACAAACTCGGCCATGTCCTTCTTCATGCCGTTCCACCAATAGATTTTGTGCAAGTCGCGATACATCTTGGTAGTAGCAGGATAAATGGAATAATGCGTGCCATGCGCTTCACCCATAATCCTCTACCTTAAATCATCAAGACACGGAACACACAACCTACCATGCACCCTCAACACACCATATCCCCTTTGGGAGAAAACCTCGACCTTTTGGTCCTTAACTGACTCCTTCAGTTTGACCAAATTAGGATCCCTATCCTACTTTTCCTTCACTTCTAAAACTAAAGAGGGTTCAGAACTACTCTACACCAACGTACTCCCCTCCGCTGAATCAAGCAATCTAACACCCAACCTAGCCAGACAATGAACATCACGAGCTAACTCTCTCTTACCTTCCTTAATATGTGCAACACTACCCATGGACAATCTGTTAAGGGCATCCGCCACCACATTGTCCTTGCTCGGGTGATACAACACACTCATATCATAATCTTTCAACAACTCTAACCACCTTCTCTGCCTAAGATTCAACTCTTTCTAGGTAAACACGTACTGCAGGCTTTTATGATCAATAAACACATCAACATGGACACCATAAAGATAGTGTCTCCAAAATTTCAAACCAAAAACCGCACCAGCTAACTCAAAATCATGGGTCGGGTAGTTCTTTTCATGTGGCTTCAACTGTCTAGAGGCATAGGATATAACCTTACTCCTTTGCATTAACACACAACCCAAACCAACTCTAGAGGCATCACAATACACCACAAAACCATTAGTACCATCAGGCAAAGTCAACACAGGGGCTGAAGTGAGATGAGTCTTCAACTCTTGAAAACTCTTCTCACAGGAATCGAACTACTGGAATTTAACCTTCTTTTAGGTCAACCGGGTCATAAGAGACACAATGGAAGAGAAACCCTCAACAAAATGACGGTAATAGCCCGCTAGACCTAAGAAACTCCTGATGTCAGATGGAGAGATGGGTCTAGGCCAATTTCTCATATCTTTTGTCTTTTGGGGATCAACTCTAATACCCTCAGATGAAACAACATGACCCAGGAAGGCTACAGACCTTAGCTAAAATTCACACTTACTAAATTTGGAAAATGACACTTGATCTCTTAGAGCTTGGAAGACAATTCTAAGATGAGTTGTATGGTCATTCTTATCATAGGAGTACACAAGGACGTCATCTACGAAGACAATGACGAACATATCAAGGTGTTGCTTGAACACTTGATTCATGAGGTCCATGAAGGATGCTGGGGCATTGGTTAGCCTGAAAGACATGACTAGAAACTCAAAGTGACCATAACGGGTTCAAAAGGCTGTCTTTGGAATATCACATTCCCTCACTTTAAGTTGATGATAGCTGAATCTAAGGTCTATATTAGAAAATTAACTTGCACCTTGCAACAGATCAAACAGGTCATTAATTCTTAGAAGAGGATACTTATTTTTGACTGTGACGTTGTTCAGTTGATGGTAGTCAATGCACATATGGAAAGATCTGTCTTCCTTCCGCACGAACAAAATGGGTGTGCCCCAAGGAGAAATACTGGGTCTAATGAAACCTTGTCTAGGAGATCTTTGAGTTGCTCCTTCAACTCCTTAAGCTCGGCAGGTACCATACGATATGACGGAATGGAAATAGGCCGAGTGTCGAGAAGAAGGTCAATTCCAAAATCTATCTCTCTATTAGGAGGTACCCTTGGGAGATCTTCCAAAAAGACATTGGGGAACTCATTAACAACACCAACCGACTAGATGTTTGGAGTCTCAGACTTAGTGTCCTTGACCCTAACTAGGTGGTAGATGCAACCCTTAGATATAAGCTTTTTGGCTTTGATATAGGAGATAAAATGACTCTTGGGAGATACCTAACTCCCGGACCACTTAAACACTAGTTCATCAGGAAACTAAAACTTGACCACATGGGTACGACAATCTATAGATGCATAACAAGAATGAAGCCAATCCATACCTAGAATAAGGTCAAAATCTATCATGTCTAACTCTATCAAATCTGTAAGTATGACACTATGAAGCACAGTAACAGGGCAATTTCTATACACTTGTTTCACAACAACTGACTCTCTGACTAGTGTAGAAACTAGGAAAGGTTTAGGAATCTTTTCAGGACTCATTTCGAAATTCACCGCCACAGGTGGGGTCACATAAGTGAGATTTGACCCGAGGTCCAACAATAAATAAAAATCCAAACAAAAGATACGGAGCATACTAGTAACAATATCAGGAGAGTCCTCCTGCTCCCAATAGGGTGGAAAATCATAGAACCTATTCTGGCGCTAACCGCCAGTGGTGCTAAAAGAAGTGCCCTGAGCAAGGACAGGATGGGGTACCAGAGCTGGTGCACTAGCAGCCTGTGCCTGAGGTTGGGCATCGCTATTCCCTTGTCTAGTATGGGGACAATCTCTAATTCTGTGGCCTTGCTTGCCACAACCAAAAAAAACCCTTACATCTCTGAAACACTCCCCAAGGTGATTCCTACCACATTTAGCACAAGAAGGATAACAGGGCCTATTACCAACACTGTTCTGCTTCCCAGACATGAAAGACCTGCTCCCTTGCTTCGGCCTACCTCTAGGCACGACAACACTAGCTAAAGAAGGAACTGGAATAGACGGACATCTCTGAAATTGGGGGCGGTTCCCTCTATGGAACCTAGGCCGAATAAACTCATGTTGATCAGATCTCGCCCTCTTGCTACCCCTCATTCTATCTCTTTCTCTAAGCTTATCCACCTCTATCTGTTGGGCATGTGTCATCAACCTAGCTAGATCTATATCCTTATGAAACATCGCGGCCTTACACTCCTTTAGTACTATCCCAGAAACACCGGTCACAAACTTACTCATACTAGCCCGAGTGTCAGAAATCAAATCAGGAGCGTAAATGGCCAACTGATTGAACTTCAAACAGTACTCCTTAACAGTCATGGATCACTATCTCAAGTTCATGAACTCCTTAATCTTTGCCTTCCTCATCTCAAGTGGAAAGAACTGATCTAAGAAGGTATCTTAGAAAACTTGCCAAGTCATAAGAGCGGCATTCTTACCTCTACCTTTCCTCCATGACATAACCCAATCATAAGCAATGTCCTTCAGTCTATAGGATGCCAACTCAACAATTTCTTCTTCTAAAATATGCATCACATCTGTGATCTTCCTCACCTCCTCCAAGTACAACTGTAGGTCCTCATCTATCATTGACCTATAGAACTCAGGCGAGTTTATCTGCGTAAAGTCATAAATCCTAGCCGCGGCTACATCACTACCCTGCTGGTTAGCAACTGGCGCCTGGTTATTAGCCCAAACATATACGGTGACCGCTTGGGCTAACGCCTGAAAGGATGCCCTAAACTCAGTATGGGACACCTTCTCATTCAAAGAATCAACAAGTGGGGGTTGCTCATCATTGTTTCTGCGGACATTTGCTCTTCAAGGAGGCATTTTTTAAAAATGGAAGGGCACAGATCAGTAGATAAGAGGGACAACTGTAGGCACGATAGAATATGAAAGAAGAAATAACTTTTTTCTAAAACATATCATAGCCACTTTCTTATAGGTGTGGCACGCTACACACAGATGATCAAGATTCTACTCAACGCGGCTTGTCAGACTCCCTAGGACTCCTTAGAAACCTAGCACTGATACCAAGTTTGGAATAACCTGAAATTGTCTCCCGAGATGTCACACAGTGCCTATGGCTATGAGTAGCCCCAAGCTAACACTTAGATCCAGTTTCTACCAATAACACTCAATTTAAGATAAGAATGGACTCAACATTAGCATAGTCATATCAGATGAAAGGAAATATAGAAAGGATACTCGGTCCATAAGACCACAATATAGAGAAATCTCAACAAAACCATAATATCGAACCCTCGACATATCACAAGTCTGACACTAGTCTGACACTAGTCTAACAAGCCTCTATAAATGAAAATCTAGAGAGCCATTGGGACAGGTCCCAACTGACTCGATATGAATTAAAGATAAAAGATAGTCTCTAAAGTACGATAAATATCTGAAGATCGGTCCTCGAACCATGAGGACTCACCACTGTAGAAAACGTAGGCAAGGTACTCAAAGAATCACGGGCGAGGCTGAGACTGAGCACCTAAACCTACATTATGACATAATGTAGCACATAGACATATATGTGGATCAGTTCATGGAATGTACTGAGTATGCGGGGGTGAATGCATATGAATAAAATAGTAACAATCTTCTTTAATCAAATCATGTATGCATTATGAGACGACTCACGTGGCTTGAACAAGTATAAAATATAAAGCTCATAAGTCATGTAGAATGGAGCATGTAACACAAATCTCTTGAGTCATCATTGTTAAATCTCAAAATTCAAAATCTTCTTTTATTCTCAATACCCATAGGCTAAGGGACTTTAAACAATACTTTCAACTCATGCATAAGTCTCATGGAGAGTAAAACTTGTTAATGCTCAATATTCCTAACTATTTAGAACTCATATACTTGGAATTCGGAATCATATAACTTGAAAACATACTTGAAGGCATTTCATTCACTTTGGAAAAATATCTCATCTCAAGCTTTAGGGAAATCACTCCATCTCAAATGGAAAGGCATTCAATTTTATGGAAATAACTTACCTCAAGGCTTTATAAAAGTACTATAATAAGGGAAGATGCTTTTATTTAGGAAATAACTCACATCAAGAAAATACTTTAGTTAGGGAAATATCTTTGCAATTCAACCATTTAGGAAAATAGCTTATAGGGAAGGAAAAATAGGTATTTGATCTCGAAGTCTAAATGTCAAGAAATGTTCTCGTAACCAATATAAACCATGCGAGCTACATAGAGTCCAACGTTTTGTCCTCCTAAGGAAGAGACCCCACGTTAGGGAGGAGCGTCATACTCTTTCCAGGGAGTATAACCTAGGTCTATTTATCACTAAATGAAACTCGGCCTCAGGCCCAATCATAATCATCATAAACTCGGCCTCAGGCCCAACCTATGGTGGCACGTAGTTTTGGGGTAAGAAACCGTAGCAACTTACCCACTTGGTGATAAATACTACTCCCTTTAGATTATCTGCACTCATCTCATAATAAGAATCCACTTTTAAAATAATCACATGGTTCACCACGAACCCAATAATCAAATTGATAATCTCATATAGTGAAGTGGATTTCAAAGCTCAAGGACCATTAGGTCAATTTATTTCTCAATCATCTCAAAATACTCAAAACATTGGTGCTCATAGCACAAGAGTTCATAATTTCACAAGTCTCAAATAAGGCTTAGTAACCCATAATTAAATCTCAAGTTAAAGCTTATCAAAAGCATAATATATAGCATATAGATTCATAAATCATGTGGAAATTTGGGAATTTCAGCAAATTACCTGAAAATCTCAATATAGCCATATGCTTCAATATCTCAACAATGCAAATATTAGCTTATCAAGCTGTAAAACCATGGGGTTTATAACCAGCTATAAATACTCAATAAAACATGTAGAAATCATGCCATTTGACTCTTAATTCATGTGAAATATCAATATAATGCATTCAATAATAATGGGTGAAAACTCCCAATTCAAATTCATGTAAAAACCTCATATATTTCAAGAATTTCATGATGTAAATAGCCTTTTGGGTACAAGGGTGAAAGGGTTACCCTTGTTCAAAAACCCCACATACCTTGAATTAGAAGCTTTTGATGAACTCTCACTTTTGGAACTCTATTCGTGCTCTAGAATGAGGGTTCTTGAGGTCCTTGACTTGGGAACCTCTAATCTTGACTTAATTTAGGAAATCCATGGTGGATTCTTGAGGTTCTTGGAAGAGGTTTTGGATACTTAGGATTTATGTTGAGAGAAAACTTGAGAAAAACCCCATAAAATGCTTGTAAATGGCTTTGATTTAGTGTTTCCACAATTTTATTGACTTGGAAAAGGTCCCAAGTTCCCTTTTAAACATCTGTGCGAAACTAGAAAAAAAATAAATTGGAACCCTATTTCATTGGCCTCTGCGACGCGCCACTTATCGCGGTGGCTCACTAGAATTTGACAATTGGGAATTTGGCAGCCTCCGCGACGTGGAGCCATCGTGTTTTCCCACTAGTTGGGACCTGGGACTCCTCCGCGATGCACCACTATCGCGGGGTTCCATTGGAAATTTACAATTACCAAATCAACCCTCTCTGTGACGCGCCAAGCAGTTAAATGATACAGTTTTACGACTAAGGCTTAAATTAGCCATAACTTCTTACGTGAGTGTCGGATTTGGGCAAATCTTATATCGATGGAAAGCTTATTAGATTTCCCACGTGATAAAAATTAGAAATAAGGGAAATTCTATATGGTTAACCCATTACTCACTTAGGAAGAAACTTCTCAATCTTTTAGGGTCGGAATCACGCCTCACTCGACATGCCCTATGACTCAAACTACGAGGGAACTTTGTGAGGCCTTACAACGAAATATGCCTAAAACTTTAAAAACCAAAGCTCAAAGTCTAAAAATTGGAAGAAAAATTAAGAAAAATATATTTTCTGTGGGAGTCCAGCTGGGATCGCTTAAGCGACCAGGCCACATCAGGTGGCCTTCACTTAAGCGACCTACCTGTCTCCTAAGAGACATCCGCTTAAGTAATGTGTTGTCCCTTAAGAGGCACCTAGCCACATCAGTTAGCCGATTAAGCGGCCCCTTGGTCACTTAAACGACTTCTTCAGCTGGTGTTGCACCAACAAACTTGAAGTTTTTCCCAAGTTTGCAATAGGAATCTCGGGATTCGTTTGAAATCCTTAGAATGCAAATGAGATATACCACTAGATTAACTTTGACGTTCCGGAGTCAATGGATACATCAAATTTTTGAAAAGAGGTTGTTTTCACAAAAGTGACCCCCGAGACTCAATTTTATAATTTCTTGAATTGAGATTCAAAATGAGGTATACAATTCATAAAATTGAACCAACTACACTACTAATCCGAAATCGATATTTCGATTCTGTTGGAACAATCCATTTTGCCATCATATACAATGAATAAGAAATGTTGCTCAAAGTCAACCACAAAGCCTTTTTAACCTCTAAAAATCACAAACTCGCACAAATCGCACCATAATGCTTTGAGAACTATGTCAAACATTCCCACACCCCAGAAACATTACTTAAAAACCATGAAGAAGGGTTAATTAGTCAAAACATATAAAACTAAAAAGTCACAGAATCTAGTCCTTACAATAACCATCACTAAGAATCTAGTTCATCCTCGAACTAAAGGTAAGGTAAGTACCTAACTCAGTGAAAAACTGGGGATAACTACTACGTCAAGTAGCCTCATCTATAGGATGGTGTCTCCACTGGACCTTAACCACTGGAATATCTCTAGAACGCAACCGTCTAACATCTCTTGCCAAAATAGAGACTAGCTCTACAATGAAGGACAACATCTCATCTAACTACACTGCGTCCCAATGAATAACATAAGAATCATCTGTAATGTAATGTCGTAGCATGGAAAAATGAAAACTTGGACGAACAACTAATAAATATAGGGTCAATGCTAACTCATAAGATATATCTTCAATAGTTCTAAGAATCTCAAATGGTCTACTATACCTGGGGCTAAGTTTTTCTCATTTTTCAAACCTTATCACACCCTTCATGGGAGAAACATGAAGAAAGACTCAATCACCCACACTAAAACTCAAGGCACAAAGCCTATGATATGCATAATACTTCTTCCTACTCTGAACCGCTCAAAGTCTATCCTGAATGACCCAAACTCTATCTAAATACTCATGAAGAAAGTCCCTACCTCAAGGTGTAATTTTAGAAACCTCAAATCAACCAATTGGAGAGTGGCAATGCATACCATAAAAGCCTCAAATGGAGCCATCTCAATACTGAAATGGTAGCTATTATTATATACAAACTTTTCCAAAGCTAAATGCTGCTCCCGCTTACCTCCAAAGTCCATAAGATAAGTATGGAGCATATCCTCCAAAACCTAAATAATCTGCTCAGACTGAACATCGTTCTGGGGGTGAAAAGTTATGCTAAGACCAATCTGGGTACCCAAATCCTCCTGAAATGCCTTCCAAAAGTGAGAAGTAAAAATTGAACATCTATCTGAAATAGTAGACTCTAGTACACCATAAAGAAGAACTAGTCACGAACATAGATACGGGTCAACCTCTCCACACTGAAGAAAACCTAAATAGGGATGAAATCAACAGATTTGATCAATCAATCCATGATGACCCAAACACTGTCAGAACTATGAGAAGTATGAGGTAACCCAGTCATGAAGTCTATAGTGATCTGGTATTATTTCCACTCGAGAATGGGTAACTTCTGAAGAAAACCACTAGGCCCCAAATTCTCATCCTTCACATATTGGAAACATATGCAACGAGATATAAAATCTACTACATCCTTCCTCAAACCACCCCACTAGTAGTGTTGTTTTAGATCATGATATAACTTAGTCACCCCTTGATGAATGGAATACTTAAAACAATGAGACTTCTCCCAAATCAGTCTCACCCAATCACCTACTCTGGGTACATAACTCACCTTCCAATCCTTAAGACACCATCAGAGCCAAGTGAGTCTTCCTTAGCCTCGCCGCTCAACACCTTATCCCAAATCACTCTCAATGAGCCCGAATCTTCTCCATCAAAGGAGATTTAGCCTCCATAAATGCCAAAACACACCCAGGTGACAACATATAATGGTTAACCATTCGGTTAATTGAAGACTGAACCTCTAAGGTCAAAGGCCTTTCTTAGGTAAAAAGATGCGCCAAGCTACCCATACTGGTCAACTTTTGACTCAAGACATCCTTGGGCAAAGTCAATATAGGAGTTGATTTTAATAAATCCTCAAGCTTTTAAAATCTCACCTCACAAGCATCGGACCACTGAAAGAAAGTCTTCTTCTGAGTCAACTTAGTCAATAGAGCCGCAATAGATGAAAAACTCTCAACAAATCATCGGTCGTAGCCTTGTAAACCAACAAAATAGTTGTAATCTTGGTCAGACACACCCTGATACCATATTTTGTTACAACATGACCCAAGAAACAGACGGACTCCAACCAAAACTTGCATTTGCAGAACTGAACACACAACTTCTCATCTCTTAATCTCTAAAGTACAATTCGTAGGTGCTCCTTATTATCGACCTCACTCTTAGAGTTAAGCTAGATAAGATCTATAAATACAATGATAAAAAAGTCAAGATACAGTTGAAATATCCAATTCATCAACTTTATGAATGCAGTTGGGGTGTTGGTCAACCCGAAGGACATGAAAAAGAACTCATAATGATTATACAAATTATAAAAAACTATCATTGAAATATTTGAAGCTTTAATCCTCAACTGGTGATACTCGAAGCTCAAATCAATCTTCAAAAACACCAAAGCACCCTAAAGCTGAGCAAACAAATTATCAATATGAGGAAGAGCATACTTATTCTTAACTGTAACCTTGTTTAAATATTAATAATCAATACACATGTCGTAGACCCATACTTTTTCTTCACAAATAAGACAGGCGTGCTCCAAGGTGAGATACTAGACCAGATAAATTCCTTAATAACAACTCCTACAATTGATCCTTTAACTCTGCTAGGTCCATCCTATAAGGACAAACAGAAATAGGCTTGATGCCCAGCTCAACATTAATAGCAAAGTCGATATCATGATCCATAGGCATACTAGGCAAATTGGTAGGAAAGACATTCATGAACTCACATACAATACGAACAAAATTCAAAAGAGACAGTGAATCAACACTAGTATCATAAATATGGGCCAAGTAAGAAAAATATCCTCTGTATACCATGCGAAGATCCAAAAGAAAGGATATAAATCTCTTGGGACCCAAATAAAGTGCACCTTTCTAAGCTATCCATGGAACACCTGACGGGGCTAAAGTCATGGTATTAGCATAACAGTCTAGAATAGCATGATAGAAAGATACCAATCCCTATCCAAGATGACATCAAAATGTATCATATCTAGGATAATTAGATCTACCCAAGTCTCACGCCCTGCAAAAGTCCCAATACGAGATAGATGCACCTGATCCACCACTAAATAGTCTCCTACGGGGGTAGATAAACGGATAGGCATAGAAAGAGGCTCATTAATAGAATTAAAACTCAAAGCAAAATATACACACATAGGAGAAAGTTGATCTCGAATTAAATAACACAAATGCAGATCTAAAAAAATACGGATGATACTTGTGATAACAGCATTGAAAGCCTTTGCCTTAGGTATGGAGGGTATAACATAGTGTTGTTCACATCCACCACCGGATTGAGTAGCCCTGCAACCACTATCACAGGTAGCACTACCTCTGCTTTCATACCTCTAGTAGTACCTCTACTCTCTGAGGCTCACCTTTCAATATTGATATAGAAGTAGGTCTAAAAACACAGCAGGGACAATCCTTGGCCAAATATCTAAACTTATCATATATATAGTAAACTTCATGGTACAACTCAATCTGAGGAGGAACAATTAAGCAACAATGACCACCCCAGGATGACGTTTGACTACCCAATGTTTTTGAGCCAAAAGACTTACTACCTGAACCTTGCAAGGCTACCTACACCGGTCTATCATGATACTTATGAAAACCCCTAGAATCTATGCCTCAAGGAGTGTGACCACGGATCTCGCCCTGACAATGCACACTTTTAGAGCCTCCCTGAGACACTCAAAGGATAAACTCAGAAATCTTAGCATGATCCACTATACGCAAACTAATCCTAAGTCATCTTTGGAAAATCAAGAGGTCTGCAACTAACAAGTTACTTCCACTAATCTCAGGTTACATCTCTCAACTGGTAGGTAGTGCAAGCAATTCTTTATGGCTCACGTGATCTATGGTTATACAACTTCTCTTGATAATTGATCAAGAATTTACAGGTATCCCCACTCACTACACCACTAAACTTGGGTTGAACCAAGCAAGTAAATCTCTCAAACCTCTTTTGGTCCTCAGAAGACATAATAGGAACTGGCGCAATAGAAGGTATAGTAAATTTGGTTGGCTGAGATCCTACCTGAAGAGGCAACATAGATAAAGGTTGAACTCTTGGACTCAAAATACCATACTCAAAAACTGGAATAGAAGAAGAAATAATACTTAGAGCCTGTGGAATACCATAAATAGATGTCGATACTAATAAAGAAACCACACTCAAAATTGGAGGAACACCATAAGCAAACTCTAGTATAGATAAAGGTACAACACTCAGAGCTAGAAGAATACCAAGTCCACTCAATGGAACACCCTATAAATAAGTCAACAAATAAATCAATAAACCATCCAAGATTGGAGTATAAAAACTCTTAAGAATCTAAGTAGGACCCATATCTCCAGCATACTTAACCTCAAGATTAGGGGAGATCCCCCTAGTACTATCTTTGAAAGGGGAAAATTCTCATGCCCATAATCTACCTTAAGCCGGTCATGAACCTTGCCTCATCCCCTAGGTTGGGTGCTCTCCTTGGGAGTTAGCTCCACATTCCTAGTCTTACTGGATCTAGTCCTCACTATCTGTGCAGAAAAGAGTGCAACTCAATTTAGAATATAGGGTATGAAAAAACTCGCATAATAAGTAACCAAATAAGGAAGGTTTCCTAAAGATATCTTATAGCCTCTCAAAGATAAATACAGATGTCTATGTACTAATCTATGAGACTCTACTAGATATCCTGTTCTTACACTAATAAGACCAATGAATCTGGCTACTCTAATACCTATTTGTCACGATTCAAAAACTTGGGTCATGATGGCACTTATTATAGCTAAGCCTTGATAAGTAATCTAATCACCCAAACTTATATGTAAAAGAAAATCACAGTAGAAAACCCAAGGAAAGACTCGTAGAACAAATTAAGCCTCTACATACATAAAGAAAACAAAAGTCTAAATCACAATAATACCATAAACCATCCCAAAACCTAATGTCTAAGTGTAAGAACAAACAAAGTACATCTCGAAGTCTAAAATTACAAGTGAAACTCTGAAAGAAACCATAGCTCTATCTCTAAATACATAATATGACATAAACTAGAAAGGATGAGGTCGGAGGTCAACTCTTAAAGCATAGAGCAACCACTACCTCAAAAATATGCCAATCACTGTCTGAACTCAGCTACCGTGCAACACACTCTTATCTAGATCTGCAAGGATAGGGCATAGTAGGGACGAGTACGGTCCACTTATACTCAGTAGGTATCATAGTCTGACTAAGCAAAGTAGAAAATAAAGTATATAAATACACACTATGGGCATGCCATCTACAATCAGAAAATATCCCAAATGGTAGCTCACACCGTCTCTAGTAATGGTTCTAAAAATATATCACATATACCAGATACAAGTATGAAAAGAAATACAGGATAGATAGACATCAAGTCAAACATGAAATTACAACTCAAAAGATGCAAAATGATGAAATACAATGAGAATGATAATAATGATCATGTGATATGTCTAAGGTTATCGCATAACCTCCGTATATGCCTATCGAGCACTGCTCCAAAGGTAGGACCCATGGGGGAGTTTACAACCTATATACAATTTCAATAACCAATCCAGACTCAATATCCATATCTCCTCTCTGGTTTGTGAACTATGATAGAGGGTTTTTGAAGTTGTCATATTTTTGTTAGAAAATGAGTATTTCCACAACTATATCAATTTCTCATGAATATAAGTATGACATAAGGATGTAATGTCCATAACCAAACTAGAATGAGAATCTCAAATCCAACCAATATACATGCATAAGAGCAAAAAATCTACTCGATAGGTCAACCATCCATGATCCAATATAAGTCATGTACCATTAGAGTAAAATATGCAAGTAATATATCATTAATATCACATAAACCCAACTTAAGAAATTCTACCAAGAACACAACCATATGTATACACAAAGCCAACAATATTAGATAAGACCCCAAGACGGGCCACACATAGCAATTTATTATCTCAACCTACAATAACAATATATAAGCTACCACATGGGCACACAACAATATTAACACTATTTCTATTATCCATTCACATACCCATAGCATGATTTTATATAATCAATTAACTACCCAACTCAGTTCGGATAATGTTAAGCCATAACCTACCTCAAAGCAATAAAATCTAAACCAAAACCTTTCAATCCAGATCTTTCCCCTCTCGAACAGCCTCAGAATTAACTAAAACATAAAAATATAAAATCTATGTATTAAAAGAAAGCCAACAATATCGATTTTACTTACTTTCGAGCCAGGATCAAAACAAACCCTCGAAATGAATTTTCAAAAAGAAAGGGTAAAATTGAAAGTTTTGTCCATAAACATACTATCCATGATTAAAGGAAGCTGTAAGAGAAAATCGAAGAGAAAATGTATTTAAAACAAGGTTTGAATTAAAGAAAAATTAATTTAGGCGTTCTGGGTCAAAATTTCTAAATTCACTTTTGAAATTGCATTTTAAAGGGTTTTAGATGAGAAAAATTGAAGTAAAATATTGAGATAGTGATTTGGAGCTTACCCAATCTTGAGAATGAAAGAATCGCCCAAAACCTTTAAAACCCAAAGCTCAAAGTATCAAAAATAAAAAAAATTGAGAAAAATAATTTTTATATGGGAGCCCAGCTGGGATCGCTTAAAAGAATATATAGTCGCTTAAGCAATCATGGCTTAAATGACTAGGTGGTCGCTTAAGTAACCAGGCTATATCAGGTGGCCTTCGCTTAAGTGTCCTTCTTATGTTTAAGCAATATCTGTGTAAGGGATGGATCATCGCTTAAGCGGTACCTATCCACATCAGTTGGCCTCTTAAGAGGACCCATGATCCCTTAAGCGACTGCTTCAGCTGGTAATGCACCAGCAAACTTGGAGTTTTCCCAAGTTTGAGATGGGACCCTTAGGATTCTTTCGTAATTTTGAGAATGCAAACGAGATATGCCACTAGACTAAATTTGATGTTTCGGACTCAATGGTAACATTAGATTTTCAAAAAAAAAGGTTGTGTTTTTTTAAAAAATTGATCCCTAAGATTCAATTTCATAGTTTTTTTTAATCGAGGATCGAAGTGAGATATAAAAGTTATAACATCGAACCAACCACATAGCTAACCCAAATTCAACGTTCCAAATCTTCTGGTGCAGTCTGCTTTATCATCCGACACACAGAATAACAAATGTTGACAGAAGTCTACTAGAAAACTTTTTTTAATTTTCAAAAACCACAAATTTGCACCTCCAAAAATCATAAATTTGCACAAATCACACCATAATGCATTGAGAACCATGCTAAACATCTCCACACACCACAAACATCACGTAGAAACTATGGAGAGGGGTAAAATGATTAAAACACATAAAAATAAAAAATTCATAGAATCAAGTCCTTACAATCCTAACCTGCAATTCACGAAGACGATCCACTTTTTTGTCTGCCCTGACACTGCATTCCAGGTTTATATGTCAAATATATAGCATGTTTGTAGGGTTGTTTTATTATAGAAACTCTTAATTATATATTCTTTTTACATGTATATCTTGCAATTACTAATTGATTAATTATTTCCTATATATATAAAATTCTTAGAACCTTTTATTTGGAGAGAAAAATTTTCAAAGCTCCTCCAAAGTAATATTTAATTTTATATCCTACAATTACTTCACTTAATTGTAAGCAATAATTTTTGTACTATCTTTCCTTAAGTGACAATGCTCATCTCAAAATAATCTAAAAAGATCATGAAGATTTGCATATTTTACTTTTCAAATTCAAACAACATATTATTCTTTGTTTATATAAATCCTCAGTAAATACGATTATTATATTTTTTTTACAAAAATATAGATTACCAGAGAAATAGGAATAAGCATCATTTGATTTTCATGCAATCAAGTGGCTTAACTTTAGGAAGCTTTTGGAATATATAAATTTTTGTTGATTTTTAAAAATAGAATCAATTTTAGTTGATATTTAACACAATATGATAAATAGAAATGCTTGTTTTAAGATATAGCTTAAACTTTCAATTTTTATGCATGTAAAATACTTTCTTGAGTTACCTAATTGTAATGAAACATAAATATTTTCTCAAATAATATTATTTATATTATTTAAATTAATTGTGTCCATATTTTGGGATGACATTTTTCCTAATATTTTTATATTTGAAATGATTCTTTGGATATAATAATATTTTTCATACAAGTTGCTTGATTGATTATTTACTAATTGGATTTTCTCATTGTTTTTTCTTGTAATACTGTTTAAATTTACTCAATTGTAATAAAATTATAAATATTTATTTTTTATAATTCTTATTTTTTTATTGTTTAAATTAATTATTTACATATTTTAAGAAATCACATCTACTTCATAAAATTTTCTTTTCCGAAATGACGCTTTGGTCATAATAATCTTTCCTATATAAGTTTCTTGATCACAATTCATTATGCTCGTGAATTATTTTTCTTCTCATACTTTCTTAAGTTACTCAATTGTAATGAATCATAATACTTTTGTTAGTTAATGTTGGGATGACATCTTTTAAATAAGTATTATATTTTTTTAATTTACTCAATTGTAACAAAATCATAAATATTTATTTTTATAATATTATTATTTATTTTATTTAAATTAATTATTTACATATTTTAGGAGATGCCATATTTTTCTTAATAATTTTATTTTGGAATAACTTTTTGGTCAAACTTAATTTTTTTTACCACAATATGAAACAATATGGAATAAATATAAATCAATTAATAATCAACAAAATAGATTTTTGTAGTAAAATGCTAGTTCTCAATATGCCACTTGGCATAACCTCATTCAATATATATATATATATATATATATGGGAGACAAGATAATATTTAATTGCCAAAGTATATGGGTCACACACAAAGTTTCAAAAGGTAAGTGATTTCTAACACTAGAATCAATTTTGTTCACAAAATGATAAGTTCAACTCTCAACTACCTCATTAGGACACAATAGTTCTGAATGAAGAGATATTTCAATCAAAGTGAGCAACTAAATCTGCAAGTATAGAAAATGAGTGGTAGGCGACCATTTTTCAATATTGTTTAGCTCGCTTTGAGTCCGTAAACTCTAGAATAAGCACACAGAGTTCCTTCTTTTCTACTACAAATTAACATATTTATAGCCTTGAGCATCATTAAGTTGCGATAGTAACGTAATCAGCGGAACAAAGAACTCTAGCACAATAAACCTATAGAAGGAACATCATCGACAACAACTAAACTAACACC
>NC_061113.1:188594596-188696079 GCF_002878395.1 Capsicum annuum
TTCACTACAAATAATATGTACCAAATCTATTATATACCTATTAAATCCGCGCACCCCCCTCCTAAACAATTTATGGAAAAAAAGATATTATTATGAAAAACTACGTAAGAAACGAAGATACTAACGAATTTGAATTATGTAACTGGAAACATAACATAATGGAGTAGAAATTACCTGTAACAGACACAATATTGATTCAACGCATACAGAAAATATCACTTTCAGAAGCCTGCAAAAGTGAAATTGTGCAGCCATTAATTTTTTTTAATTTACAATTGAACCATCATTTTCAGCTAAATGATGCAGCAACAGGTGATTTGATCATCTAGCTCCACGTAGAACTTCACTAAGTTAACACTTGAATATATTAAATATTTCTTTTTCAAGTACACGCAATGAAGCTGGCATTTTAAAGATTAAAGACAATAAAATGAGTAAATATCTTAAAAGGTCACTCAAGTATGTAAAATTAGTCACTAAAGTCACTTCATATTAATGAAGTCACTTAACTTTTAGTTTTTATCAATAACGTCATTCAACTCGTGACTTTTCTCTTGCAAAATCACACAACAATAAGTGTCACAAAATAAATTCTTCTTCTTCTCTTTTTTATTAAAAAAAAAAAGGTCCTCCCTAGGAGCTTCGCTCTTTTGCTCCAGTAGTGATTCGAACTCACAGTCTTCGAACGGGAAGTGACGGGTGTTTGCCATCCAAGCAAAATAAATTCTAATTTGATAAAATAAATTAATTTTTATGTCATACAAATAGGGGTGGGCATTCGGTTTGTTCGGTTTGATTGTTGAATATCGGTTCGATTTTTTGATTTTTGGATTGACGAAAATGACAACCATAATCAAACCAAAATTATTTCGGTTTGGTTAGATTTTTACAAATTCAGTTCGGTTATTTCAAATTTTTATTTCTGTTTTAACGATTAAAGTAGTGAGCATTTAAAATTAGTGATTTTTCTAGAAAAATAATCTTTTTTTTAAACTTATTTTTCATTCTCAAAAATAATTAATTCAACACGCATGAAATAACCATAAATATCGACCTCATTGAGTCATTGCCGTTGACGTGATGGTAGTGGCCGCACTCGGCAACGACTGCCAGCGATAGTGAAGAACTGAGCAAACGACTACCGACTACCGTTGGTGATGTTGAAATTTCAAATTAACTGACGAACAGAGGATAATTGAGCGCCGCTCCAGCCTTCACATTAATGTTAGGGGTTAAAGCAAAGCAGTATATTAGGATTTAGGGTTACTAAATGATTATACTTTATATATTTATACGTTATATCAGATTATATTATAGTTTTAGTATATTTACATATATAATAAAATATATATAAAAATTATAATATATTATTTATATAATTTTGGTTTTTCGGTTTACACAATTTTTTTCTTTTGAAAATTCAAACACCAAACCGTTTAACCAAATTTCTAAAATTTGAAACCGAAATCAATTCGAAAAACCAAACCAAAATTAAATTTTGATTTGATTTTTCAATTTTTTCGCTTTAAACCAAAATATGCCCAGCCCTACATACAAACATCAATCCATAAATAATAAAATATTTAAAAACCCAATATCAAAAACCCGACCCAATAGTAGTAAGTATCTTAGGGCAAACTCCACTAACAATTAAAAAAGTAGAATAAGAGAGACCAATGGATAGGGTAGCTCAAGGGTAAGACTGCTAAAGCATCTGCTATAGTCATCGAAATCCTAAGGTCTCAAAATTTTTAGTACGGGATTTTTATTTTATGATTTCAACTTTATTTGAATAATAGTGAAGATTGTAAAATACGTTAAAAAAGAATTATCTAAAAAAACTATCTATTTTTTGTCATGAATATTTTAGAACTTTGAATTTAACAATTCAGGCTTCATATTAATAAATAAAGTTTTAACAAGAACATTCAAATTAATGTATTGCAAACAAATTTCTAGCATCTTATTAACCAGAAATAATCCTCACTTTTATTAATATAATCATATTAATATGTGAAGTTTGTTTTGTGTGTTTTTAAAAACAAAATAATTAAAACAAGTAAATATGTGCAGACACGTAATTTTGACCCTCTTGGGCTTTGTATTTCGAGTTTTATGGGGTTAATTCAATTTGTTTTCTATAAAAAATCAAAATTCAAAAATAGTGATAAATAATATATGCCACTTGACGCAATTTTGTTGGTCCAAAAAATAGTCCTTTGTTTACAGTTTTCTTACGTGTTATTTGTTTACCATTGTCCATATTTATTACTGCTTTATATCTGTCATCGTATGCATTTTGTGTACACGAACCTTCGTTGAGTCACCTTTATTTTTAGAAGGGAAGTCGTCGGACATATGGAGTGGGTGAAAAACAATCATAGCCACTATAAATCATTTGCTTTCCCGAAGAGTCTTGTTAGTTAAACCCTAACCTAGGTCAGTGTTTAGGTCATTCTTATTTGCATCATGTTGAGACATAGCGAGACTTGTTTGGTCCTCTGTAAGAGACTTATCCATAAGCATCTATATGCCACTTGTTGTATCTTCGAGGATAAAAAGGTAATTTGACAGAATGATTTCGAGGGCATTTTCTAAAGATTAAGGGAAAGGGTGTGTTTAGACAAGAGTAGTTAAAAAACAGGGTTGAAAAAATTTCAAAAAAAGAAAAGAAAAAGAGAAGACTTTCGTAATTTGTAGTAGTTCTCCATCGCTTTTGTTTTCACAATAAAAAAAGATTTTTACCTATTGCACGCTATCCTTAAAAACCAAAAATCAAACGAATTTCCCTTTACTTCCTTTGCCATATATTCACAATTTGAAAATTTCAAAAAGATTTTGTAGGAGTTTTGTACATTTTTTATAGAGGAAAATTCAAAAAGATTTTTTGAAATTTTATACATTTTATATGATGGAAATGTCAACGAAAAAAATGTTTTAGTGTCTTCATGTTTTTCTAGTTTAAAAATTTTGAAAATATTTTATTTGATGTTGGTGCTTTATTTTTGATCAATTTCGTATGAAAATATAAAAACAATCTTTCAAAGTTTTTAATTTTATTTCTATTTGAAGTTTCAAATCGAAAACTCAAACAAGATTCATTTGCATTTTTCATCATTTATTTTTTGTCATGTCTCTCAAGTCAGGGTCCAGTCTGTTATTTAATCTTTAATTATACAATCTGAACGAACTATGCTTACTTGATTCTCGTCTCTCGGGAGTGAGATACATAGGCAACCCTTCTTGGGTTTGATGATCTTATTTAAAGATCCCCAAAAAAATTCTTCACTCTTCATTTAGATTAGACGTTTCACATTCATTCTAATTGAAAAACACAAAAGATTTTTCTTTGATAGTTTAGGTTTAATTTTTATGTGAAATTCTAAATCAATTATCCAAAAAAATTGTCAATATATTTCGAAAATAAACTAATGAAAGGAAAAAAAATTCTCTACTCTTCATTTTAGATTAGTTGGTTAACGCGTTTCTTCCTATAAAAATATAAAAAGATTTTTCTTTGGAAATCATAGGTTTCATTTTTAATAAGGGATTCAAAGTTGAAAAATTCAAAAAAAAAATTGCCAACTTGTGAAATCTTTTATTTTCTTTAAAATAAAAGCAAAAAAAGAATTTGATTTAGTTATTTTCAATGAAAATTAGCCTCCAATACACAATTAATTCATCATTGAGTGCAAGAATTTAGATATAAATGAGTGGCGAAATTGTCACTCATCAACGCCTCCAACTTAAAACTTTGCTTGTCCTCAAGCAACACTATACTCAATGAGACTACTTGACTTATAAGCCCACTCTTACAATCAAATGATCTCCATGATTCCAAACTTGATTAGCACTAACAATTAGTCAACAAGCATGAGAAGAACTATTCATGCAACTCCCCTCAAAATCAATCATATTTTCAAGGATGCAAAAGACTTTTAAGAATAATCAAGAAACAAAAACTAACTCTCAAGAGGTGACTCTCTATCAATAGTGACTTAACTACACTCTTTCGCCTTATTTTCGAAAAATTACAACTTCACCTACCTCTATTAGTTCGCATGCTTCTCACGAAGGATAGTTCCAACATACCAAATTCTCACTCATGCAACAAGGGACAAATGTGCAAGCACTCACTCTCACAAAGAATTTCTTAATGCAAACAAGTATCACGCATTATGCTTGCCCTTATTTTTAATCGCTACTAACTCAAAAATACATGGCTGAAGATCTAGAAGGACTTTTTCAAGCTTGTAATGTAGGCTCGAGGAAGGGTAGGATAAACATTTGGGATAAAAGTGACTACACCCTCCTTAAAGTCCACATAAAACACTATTAGATCAAATTTTGGGTAATGGGTCACTTCATTCATTCCTAATTTACACATGTGCCTATTTTTACTACCTTGGTTCACATATCTTTTGAAAGAATTTTCGTTTTATTTCTTTCTTTTACACAATATCATGTTTTTCTTTCTTTTGTTGATCTCTTTCTTTTTCTCATTTATTTTTCATCAATGATTTGCTCCTAGGCACTCACTCACTTACAAGACTATGGCCCATGATCACCTTCCTTCAAGATCCACCCCCAACTTAGGCTTTTGTCCTCAAGTTGCACATTAAAACTCAAGGAGGGTAAGATTCAAAAGAGGGATAAATCTCATAAGGTTCAAAGCTTGTAATGTGGTTTCCAAGAAAAGGTTCAAAGGCTCAAAAGCGGTGACTATGGATACCATTGTTCACGTGTAGAATTTTTAGGCTAAAGTGGTTTTTCATGATCACAAAGAAGGCCTGAGATAATTCCTCCAACCACGTATAATCAAGATTAGCTTTGACAGACCAACAGATCAAGTTTTAGATGACACAAGTAATCATGAGGATCAATCAACTAAGCTCATCGGACACGGCATGCAAACTTTTCTAGGAGGATCAATTGCATTTCCTATTTGAGAGAAAATAGAGTTATTCATCACACCTTACCAATTAAAGAATTTGGAGTCACGAAAAGAGGTAAAGTGTTTTTACAAAATCATTCACATCTAAGCTTTTTATTTTCACAAAATATTTTGGACGGAGAGGGATGCTTCCTTTGTATTTCACCATGCTATATTAACTATTACTGGCACCAAATCAAGATGTCATCTCACATTTCGGCTCTCTCAAGGGCAAACCATATGGCTACTTAGATTTCACCATAGGAATAGTGGCAATCCTAAATCTATAATGCCACGACTACTCAGACTTCCCCTGCATCTATAACTCAAAAACCCCAACATGACAATTTTCCCTTAAGAATGTCGTGTCACTCAATCTATCATAGGAAAAGGCTTATCTAATATCATTATTAAAATAACTAAAAATTTAAAAGTAAAGAAACAAAACCGATCAATCCACAAATCATAGGCACCATCAGGATGCCCAATATTACAACCTAAATTGTCAAATTATCCATAGTAACTAAAAATCAAATCAAATCATCCAAATAAAATATAAACATCTGAATAAGTATCTAAATAATACAGACCCAATATCAAATATAAACTACATAAGGAGATGGGCACCACCAACTAAAGACGTTACAGTGTCCTCACTGCATATCATGAAAGCATAGAAAGAGTTTAAAGGGCTCCCTAAAACCACATCAAATGTTGTCTTCACTAGCCGTCTCCTAATCAGTCTTATCAGAATCTGGCTCCTCGTCATCATACCAATTGGCTAAAATGTCATCACCCACGTCTGCTCTGGGAGAGAAAACCCTATCTTAGGGCTGCGGGACCTTCCGTAAGACCTTTACCCATTTCCACATATGGGTGAAAAATTTATCTTTCTTCTTCTCTCCTTTCTTCATCTTATTATGAGAATCTCGTTGCTCTCAATGTGACTGTGCCAAGGAAGAGTAGGCCCGCTCAATTATATATATGGTGGCCTCCTTTGCCTTATGATCAGCTAAAAACCTCTCATAATCAGTCTATGCAACATAGGAGTGGCGAATGGTAGAAGGCTTTTCTGGCCCTGTGGGTCACCTAGACACTAGCTATTGGACTACTCGCATCTTACTCGAGAGCTTCTCAAATGGCCCTGCTGTAGATGGGCTACAAAAGTCGATATCATTCCCCACCAACTTAACCAAGTCAGTCTTTCTTTTTTCTCTCTTTGAAAGGGAGCCCTCGCCATGTATATTCAATTGGTAAATGGGTGTCTTCGGGAATAACCAATTATCCCTCGGGTATTCCTTAACCTCGACCCTTTTTACAATTTTATGGTTAAAGATGGAAACATGAGCATTTGGCCACCTCTGTTCTCAAAGTGTCTAATCTTTAAAAGCATAAATCGACCAACATTTAAAGAAATGTTGTCTAAGAGGCAAGCTACCATCTGAGCTCGTTTAACTAGGACATAAGTCATATTGGTGGATGGAGAAACACAACTATAAATAATAGTAAACTAAACCCAAGCCTCGACCGTGAACTTATTTAATGTTATCCCCATTTTTATGGCGGCCCATGGGACTGCCCTTCTCGAGCAGAGTTTATCAATCAACCACCTTCCTGGAGCATAGTCCTTGGCTTTATATTCTCTCATGTCAGCAATTAGAAGCCCATATACTTCATTGATCTGTTTGGCCCCAAAATTAACTTTGTTGCCCCAAATATTCACAACTGGTTGGAGATTTGCACAGAATTATCTAACCCATTCCCCATTGACTCATCACGGATCTGGGACAAAGCATCTCCACTACATTATTTCTCATGAAAGGCTGGGAGCTTCTCGGGTACTTTATCTAGGGATATGCCCCGCTCAAGGAGTAACTTTCTCCTGGAGAGGTCTTCATAATAAACCGTCTGACATTCGAGGGTATGGAAGTAGTGTTGATCATACTCTTCCATCTTCATCTTCAAAATCGTGCAAACAACACAAAGCATTAACTATCAAGATCATCATATGAAAACAATTCTACGTAACTTAATTAAACTAAAGAAAATGTACATGGGTCAAATTTGGCCTTAAAATAAAACTTCAAGAATTTGGACAGGCCTGTCAGGCAGGCTTCAGATGTCGCAATCACATTCCACTTGAGTCGCGATTGCGACTCTTAAGAGGCCTATCAAATAGGCCTTAAATCCCACAATTGTAATTCACTGGTGATGCGACCACACTCTGATGACCTTAATCTCGGTACTTAAGACTAAATACTTAGCATGATCACAACCAAAAATCTGCTTTCTCTATTAATTCATGTTCTTAAACACGCAATCATACCCTTTAATTCATACAAAACTACCAAGAGGTTCATTTGGGAATTTCACCAACACTTGGCGTGCACCTATATTTCATCCTAATTTTGAAAAATTTTGGGTACTCAACAATTTCCCAATGATTTACACATCAACAACAACATTCACCACACCAAACAATATCAATATAGACACTAATAAAGCACATAATTCCTAAATTTAGGCCATTATCCTAAATGTCCATTTTAAGGCCTATATTTAAGCATAAAAGAAGGGATTTAAATAACATACCTGATGCTCAAATGCAAATGGGGATGATATGCACTATAACACTGATTACAATAAAGAAAATTTATATAATTTTAGGCATTTTAAGGGAGTTGAGTGTAGGAATCATTTTGGAGATGATTCCTATTTATAATTGCTATAATTGCGATCATAATTCAGTCGTCGCGATCGCAATCATGTGGGAATTACAATTGCATTCACCTTATCCAATCGCGATACCTGAGGCTTAGTTTGGGGTAGATTTGAGTCTCAGGATCGTGATCGCAATCTGACTACCACGATTGCAATATTTGAGACTAGTTTCAAGTCCCTTGTTTTCAACCATGCCACCTCCAACTCAATTCCACTTCACCTGTTATCTTTTAATTTCTCAAATTCACCTTTGGAGTGCCACAATTGTATGGTTTAATAAAAAACAAACACAAAAACTACTCTAACAATCAAAATTCAAAGGTACGGGCTAACTTAATGGCAATGATGGGTTGCCTCTCACCCAACGCCTAATTTAACATTGCAGAACAACATCTATTTGTCATCAAGTTAGATCCATCGGGTGAAGTGACCCAATATCCACTTCCCCATCCACAATGTCAATCACAGACACTATTTGTAACTCTATTAGTTATTTTTTAATTTTGCACGCACGAAAAGAGACTTCATCATCATGTACCGAAAACTTCATCACTCCACTCTTCATATCGACTAGAGCTTTTTCGGTTTCTAAAAATGATCTTCCAAGTATGATTGGTATCTCATGATCGATTTCACAATCAAGGACTATAAAATCTATCGAAAGGATGAACTGATCAACCTTAACCAACACATCATACAATATGCCCATCAATTTTTTAATTAAAAGGTCCACCATCAAGAATCTAATGGTGATGGGTGTAGGATCACCCAACCTTAGCCTTTGATACACAACATATGACATCAAATTGATACTAGCTCTAAGTTCACATAATGCCTTTTTAAATTTATGTGTCCCTATGGTACAAGGAATTACAAATGCACTCGAGTCTTTTTTTTTCTCTACTATGGAATTTGATGTGATATCACTACAACTATGATTCACTTTAATAGTTTCTCAATCCATAAGTCATTTTTTTGACATCAAGTTCTTATTAACTTAGCATATCCCAAACTCTCTTGAAGAGCTTCTATCAATGGAATATTAATCGACACATTGCTAAGTTTTGCAAGGAACTTTTTGAACTTGGTATTGTTATCTTTCTTCTTTAACCTTTGTGGAAAGGGTGGAGGAATTTTCATTAGGGTCAATGGAACACTTTGAGATTCTTCCACCTTTTGCTCATCACTATCAATAACTTTAGGAGTTTCCTCCTTATCACTCTTCTTTTCAAATATCATTGGTTCCTTATTACCCAGTTCATGAGATATTGGAGCAGCATCACTTGGCTTTTCAAACCACTTTCTCTTTGCACTTGCTTGTTCATTAACCTCAACCACATGTTCATAAAGATTTCTACCACTTTAGTGAATATTATCATAAAATGGGATTTGTTCTTGGGATTGACCACTATGTCACTAGGTAAACCTCCTTTTGGCCTAACATTGAGATGGGTTAAAATTTAGCCCACCTGTATCTCCAATTACTTGATGGAGACCAATGAAATATGACTGTCTGATTTAATTGAGAGAAGTAACTTTTCATCCCCCTTACCATTTTGTCAGTACATTCAACATGCATTAAAATCTGATTAAGGACATCTTTGGTTTTAAATTTTTTAGGGTCCACTGAGCTTAATTCCTTATCCTTAACAAGATCATAAGAGAGAATATATCTATCATTAAAACATCCTGGTTTCTGGACCTTAGGAAATTTCCTTAATTTTTGGTTTTTGGTCAAGATACAACTTAGGGAAATAATTCATACACATGAATATGGGTGGTATGGTCTATTCGTAAGCTGACCAGTGTTAGTTGGTAGAATAGATGTAGTTACTGGAATGGGTATGGTTAGGGTGGTACGAGTAGTATAGTTGGGTACGGGTTGTTTAGTTACTTCACTTAACCATAGACTTAGTAACTTAAGTTGGATCTGATACGAGTCGTATCTAGGACTCATATGGTGGTCACTGTTCAAACCTCCTGGATTCTATTCTGCCAGGGGTATGGTTTATGGGTACTAGTCATACACTTGAATATGACTTAGGTTTAGGTGTGTCATACCTTGGAAAGTGTTGGGTCCAAGGGGGAAAGCCTAGGGTACAAGAGTTGGGTACCACTCGTACAGGATGGGTACAACTCATAAGGGTCAATCATACCCTATGATGGGAATTTAATGTAGTTTAAGTGAGGGCAATCTAGACATTCCCCCTCTCATCCTAATAAGGTCCCACAACTTAGATTGCACTAGGAAGGTTATTTTCCCTAATGTTCTATTCTTAAACTCTTGGAAAATACTCTTAAATCCTCTCTAAAGTTCTTGGGCAAAGGAAGCTAGGGTTTCATCTTAAAGAGTAAATTGGGGCTTGTCTTGAATATTTCTCTCCATCATCATGTTGGTTTAAGGCATGTTTTCTTCCCTCATTGTTAGTTCCAACTAAAGGCATGGTTTTATACAATGTTTTCAGGATTTGGATGTTGTATGATTTTGGGTTTTCAAATGTGATTTGAGGGTTTTGATTATAAATGCTTGGTTATGGTTTTACCATGTTTTAATTATGCTTCTATATGCATTAATGGTGGTTTTGGATAATTGGTTGCATGGGAATTATTTGTTGGTAATGAACTTTGGTTTTGGAAATACTATGCTCCAATGTGTTTGATAAAATGCCTTTTAGCAATGTTTTCACTATAATATTGGTTTTTTAATGAATCTTATGCATGGTTTAAACTTGGTAATGGAACCCTAAATGATATGAACAGATTAAATGGTTTTAAATGGAATGTAAAGGCCTTGGTGGCTATGGTTTTAGTTAATTAGAAATCATGTGGGGTACATGAAAATTCCTTAAGGATTGACCAAGGACAACACTTTCAAGTTATTATTGGAATAATGATACTACTACTAATAGCCTTGGTTAATAATAATGGAATAATGGTTTGGTTGTAAAATCATTTTAATTGGGCTTAAAAGAGAGATGTATAGCAAAGTTGTGGAGGGTGGAGGTCTTGGGGGATTAAACTAAAAACTCATATTTGCTGATGTGAGGTTTGGTTCTAGACACCGTGTGCATGATGTCACACTATATATTCTGGGGGATGTACTAGTCATCCTAGGGTTTCTTCCCTGGTCATATGGCTTCACGTATTGGGACCCTTTCTACAAGGGTGGCTGAACCCATATAGCCTGTAGGTAGTTTAGGATGGCAAAGTTACACACCCCAGGTAAAGGTTTTAATGGCATGCTAAACCTGATCCTCTTTTCTGGTATATATATATATATACATAGATATATAAATATATGTGTGTGTGTGGTTGTGTGTATATTGATGGGTTTTACATAGTTTTATAAATGGCATTATTTCATCCTTATCATGAGTTCATGCTAGCGTTCATCCACTAACTCATCTTTGGGTGTTGTATCCCCATGCGATGCAGGAATTGGATATTTCTTTTCTCTTACTTAGCATTCGAATAGTCGATGTCGACATTTGGATTAAAGTGAGCTTTGATCATTCCAAAAGGCTCTATTTCATGGATGTTATTTCATCCTTGACTTATTTTTGGATATTAATTTTGGCTATGGTTAGGGGCATGTCCCAACTTAATTTTGGTATTCTTTTTGTTAGGGGCTTTGTGGTACTACTATGGGTTAGAATGGGCGAGGTCGGTATTGGTGTCAGCCTTAGTATTGATATTAGTATTGGGGCTGATATCGGTTGATGATATTGTTGGTTGTTCCATCTTATTTCATTTTAGGATTAATCGTATTATGTTTTGGATCTCATTTGGTTATGGCCTAGTTTATGGTCCTTGGTTTGGTATTAGTTTGGTTGGGTGGCTTGGTTTGTATGGTTTGGTGAATAGGATGACTTGGTAGGGATGGTCTAGGAATAAACTTATCTCAAAGTCAATCTTTATCTAGTTTTGATATCTTGTTATATATTTAAAATTTAGCCAACTCAGGACAAATGGCTAGAGGTTGGTATGGATAACATAGGTGGTCTTCGATCCCTGGGCCTGGATGCCTATTACGACAAAGCCCTCGAGTCAGGTCGTGTCAAGCTGGTATCAGAGTCTTAGGTTTATGGTCAATTGGGATTCCACAAAGTTGTGTTTGGTAAAGTCTCTTTTAAGGGTCTGTAGCACGCCACACTCATAAGAGAGAAGCTACAAGGTATTTAGGAATGTTTCACTTTCTTGGTATTCTATTTTTAATCTTGGAGTCTAAGTCCTAGAATTGCTCTCTAATCCTTGGTTGTTTACTTTTTAGATCATGCCTTGATGATCTGGAACAAAAGAAAACTCTTCAACCCCATCTGGGGACAATCTTGATAGGGTACGTCCTACGTCTGGAGTTCGTCTTTGATCTCAGGGTCATATCCCTAATTGTTCTGGAGTTTGTCCAATTGCTACTAGTCCTTTTTAAGGTGAGGTGACAACTGTAGTATTTCACCAATCTATTCATACTATTACTTAATTGGTTGTTGCTCAGGCTGAGTAGGATGTGTCTAGTGGGTTGTTTGGAGGCCACAAGGGTTGGTTAGTTTATGAAACTGAATCCTCCTACTTTTATTGGTATGAAGGTGAAGGAGGATCCTTAGGGTTTCTTGGATAAAATAGAGATGATATTCAGGGTGATGCAGGCTACTAATATGGAAGGTGAACTTTGCAGTTTATCAGCTCAAGGATGTTGCATACCAATGGTACAAAGAGTGGGATAGAGATAGAGGTAATATAGAGGGGTTATCCTTATGTGATGCCTTTTCTAGTGCTTTTCTAGATAGTTCCTTTCCTTAAGAGCTGAGGGAAACAAAGATGGAAGAGTTTGCGAATCGTAAGAAAGGGAGAATGTCTATCAAGGATTATTCCTTGAAATTTTATCAACTGTCAAGACATGCTCTTTATTTGGTGGCTAATATGAGAGCAAGGATGATAAAGTTCACTTCTGGGCTATCTAGGGATTTAATCTTGGAAAGAAAGACTGCTTTGATGATCAAGGATATGGATATTTCAAGGTTAGTTATCCACATGCAATAGGTGAAGGATGAGAAGAGGAAACAGGCAGAGTTCAGAGATAGGTGGTAAGAGGAGTAGGTTTTCATAATAGTAAGGTGATCAGTCGCAAGGTGATTAGGATGGAGGTAAATTGCCTAAAAAGAAGTGGGGGAGCTCTAGTTCCTTCTCTACTGCTAGCGCTCCATACTCGAGGTAGTTGGGTGATAGGCATCAGTAAGGTGGTGATAATTTTTGGGCATAAAGTGCCCAACTTAGGCGAGTGGAGATCATTTTGTTTCTTCATGCCCCCCTTGCTAGTTCTGTGGTTGCCATTATCGGGGTTATTGTGATGAAGGAAGTCATAATTGTTTTAAATATGGAAAGCTAGGCCATATGATCAAGAATTGTCCGATTGGTAAGGGAACTTCGGGAGCGGTTAAAGCTACAATTTTTTCATCTTCTGCTCCTGCTTCTGGTACCGACACTGGCCAGAATAAGTTGTATGCTCTTGTATCCTGATAGAAATTTGAGGCATTACCTAATGTCGTTACTGGTACGTTACAACTCTTTTCTCATAACGTATATTGTCTTCTTGATTCGGGGTTCACTCTTTCTTATGTGACCCTATTTGTGGTTGTATGTATTGGTTTTGATCCTGAGTTTATTTCAAATCCTTTTTCTATTTCTACCCTGGTAGGTGACTCAGTTATTGCTAAGACAGTCTATAGGGGGTATGTGGTATCTTTGGATGGTAGGTAGACTTTGGTGAATTTGTTTGAACTTGATATGGTGGATTTTGATGTTATTTTGGGGATTGATTGGTTACACTCTTGTTATGCGTCCTTGGATTATCGAACCCGTAAGGTTGATTTTAGGTTCCTTAGTGAACTAGTTATAGAGTGGGAGGGTGGTTCCCTAGCTCCCAAGGGAGGTTTATTTCTTATCTTAGATCTCAGAGGTTAATCTCTCAAGGTTGTCTTTATCACTTGGTCTGGGTTAAATAATCTAACTTGGAAGGTCCTTCTTTATAGTCAGTTCTGGTGGTAAATGAGTTTTCTGAGTTCTTTCCGGATGATCTTCCTAGTGTTCCTTTGGATAGGGAAATAGAGTTTGGTATTGATTTGGTTTTGGACACTCATCCAATATCTATTCCTCTTTATAAAATAGCTCCGGCTGAGTTGAGGGAACTCTGGAGCAACTTAAGGATCTTTTGGATAAGGCATTTATTCGTCCTAGTGTATCCCCGTGGGGTGCACTTGTGTTGTTCGTGCGCAAGAAGGATGGTTCCCTTCGGATGTGCATTGACTATTGGTATTTGAATAAGGTAATGATCAGGAACAAGTATCCTCGTCCAAGGATAGATGACTTGTTTGATCAGTTGCAAGGTGCCAAGTTCTTTTCTAAGATAGATCTTCGATTTGGGTATCATCAACTTAAGATTTTGGAGGAGGATATCCCTAAGATGATTTTTCGTACTTGGTTTGGGCACTTTGAATTCATCGTGATGTCATTTGGTTTGACTAATGCCCCGGTGGTATTTATGGACTTGATGAACAAGGTTTTTAGGTAGTTCTTAGATCTTTTCATTATTATGTTTATTGATAACATTCTGGTTTATTTCAAAAGTGAGGTGGATCATGCTAATCACTTCCATGTCAAATTAAGTTCAAGGAGGAAATTTTCAATATATACCCAGCAAGAGTCGAGGCCGAATCCTCGAGGAGTGCAAACTAGCTTTCAAAGCTTACGTGTGTTGAGAGTTAACTACGCGTTAACCCGTAATGTATTATTTAAATAAAACATGAAAATAAATTGGGGGGTTTGATTTGGAACTTTGTTAAACACAATTGCAAAATAACACTAATAAGAGATTAAACAATTGATAGGTATACCAAGTTGAGAGGAACCTCGGCGTTATGTTCTCCTAGGTAACATTCATGCATGGGTAATCAAAAGTTAGTCCAAGTTTTAGCCGAGGGTTTTGGGTAGGCTAGATTTAGGGTCTTAGTGTTAACAGTTTGATTAAACACTAAATTTCACTCATGGATTCTTTCGAACACCTCATGAGCGTTACATGTTTACCAATCCATTACCTCAACTAACATTCTTATTTCTAAGATGATTCTTATGAAAATAGCTACTTTAAATAAAATCCTTATTTCTAAGATAATGCTGAGAAGGAAGCTAATTCAAGTTGTTGTTCATAATTACTCTTCACCCATATCCCTCTTTCAAGGATGATATGGGATCCAAGACAATTGGGGTTTTCACCCACAATTCTCAATTCAAACATAGAGTATGATTAAACCCAACACCATTAACTAATCATTTGGACTAATAATCAACACCCACACAATATTAATCACATAATCAAACATAACCCCAAGATATTAATTTTTTGACTCGTGAAATTAAAGAGAAGAATTATACCTAAGTTGTCATGCAATTCATTAATCATAAGCCAAATAAGTGTAAAACCAAACTTCAATTTCAATTTACAACCAAATCTCTCTTGGAATAAAACTGGCAATTGTTTTTTCACAAAAAAGTAAAGTGTTTTTGCTCTCCAAACTGAAAATTGGATAAAAGATGTGTTGAAATATTAAGGGATTTGCCTTTGTAGTTTGGGCTTTTGCACAGTTAAATTCCAAATTACCCTTTAAATTTCCCTAGTTGCAATCGTCATCTCTTGGTTAGGATTACGACCCCTGTGATCGCGCAATGGAGGATCATGATCTCCACTCTCTAAATTATTGATTAATGCAACCCTCAGAGTGCGATCGTAGCATCTAAGGGTTACCTCCTGGGCCTGATCTTCAGCTTTTGATCCTCTTGATTATTTTCCTTCTCTTCAGGCTTTGTCTAAACTCATTTTTATTAGATTTTTTGCAAATTCACAAAAAATGGAAATTAATGCATTTTAATGAAGAATTAGCCTCCTATACACAATTAATTCTTGTAGTGTGCGAGAATTTAGATATAAATGAGTGGAGAAATTGCCACTCATCAGCCTCCTCCTCCATTTCCCATATATAACCTAAAAAATTCTTCAAGCTTACCTTTAGTGTCACATGTACAAATTTTCATTTCTCTTGACATGCCACAACATGCATCAAAATTTACTCCACACCAACAACATTCCAGTGCTTCTATTACGTATTTTCTAACTCTTTAATATAAACCAACCATATTTCTAGCACCGCATACTGTCCGTGTTTTTGTTGCTCAACCCCCTACAAAGGCTCCCATCTTGGATATCTACCCAATAGTTTTGATTCCCTAATTTTCTAGTGAGTTTATGTTCAGTGCTATTGATGATTGCCCCTATACTCCTAAACCTACATCTAAGTTTACTGAACCACCAAAATTTTTTATCAAGAATCGTATCATGATAGAGAGCAAGAGAAAATGGCTAGAAAAATAAAGTATTTAGAAAAGGCTATGAAATTTTTTTTAGCCTTGCAGGTTATGAAGATGTTTCAAATAATAACTGGGGTGTGTTTTCAAATACTAACCTCCCTGCTAGCTTTAATATGTCATAATTTGAGGAGTATGATGGACATGAGGATTTTATGAGATACTTGGGATGATATTGCAATCAGTTGAGGAGAATTAGAGGGAAGAAGAAGAAAGATTTAGCTATTGTTGTACCGAGCTTATACACCAAATCCATATACTCACCTGCAACAAGGTTCTTCTCTCCGAAATATAAAATATTTCATTCCTCTTCCTTAGTATCTTTTGAACAATGCGCAACTATATAGTCATCCATCTTGTTATCCATAATGACATGCAGTGATACCTAAAAATTATCCTCTACCCTCATATATTTTTCAAGGTACCCCTAAATTCAATTTTTAATCTAGGCTAGAATTTGTAAAGAGAAAGAAGCCAAAGGATAATTTCACAACAATTGGGCACTCCTAAATCAATTTATTCTCAAAATTGAGATAGTGGGACATGATTACTCCTTTCCTCGGGTATACTCCTAACATATATTCAAGAAATTTTGATCCTAATATATGATGTGTATATCATTTTTGATGTTTAGGATTACTGTATGAAAGATTGTCATGCTTTGAAAAGAAAATAGAAAGGATTATTCAAGAAAAATTAATTGTAATGCAAGACATTGACACTACGAGCATTACACAAAATCCTTCATCAACACACGGTAACGTATAATACATAAGAAACAATGAGTTAGACATGGAGACCCAAAACTTATTTGCCGAGGACAATATATTTGACAGTGGTGAAAGCTTTAGTCGTGCTGATATGCAAACTGATGGCTAAGATATCAAGCTTAGCAAATGAAAAGTCACTCTTCTTCTTACTAGGATTTATGGCAGTTTATTTTTTTTTTTTCTGTTATCCAACTTATTTTAGAATTGTCTTTCGGGACATATCTTGTTTTTTTTCTTTGTCATTTATGTTAAAAAACTTCTATCTTTTCTTTCAACAAAATGCAGTGCCCCTTTTTTGCTTTTTATATATAATATGTGTTGTTTGTTTGTTTTCTTCACACAGTAGATTTTATGTTAGTTCTAGTGATATGATGTGCTTGTGAAATTTATATCTAGATTTTAATATCTAGATTTATTATGAAACATCTAGCTTTGTTATTATTATAATGTTATCTTCACCCAACCCATAAGTAGAGATATGGAGAGACAGGACAACTTTGTCGCGGACCTTTCTTTGCTTTCTTTTATGAACTTCACCGATCATACAGGGCTTTCAATTTTATATAAATACACTTTCGTATCCATTGAATCAGAATGTTAAAGTTAGAAAAAGAATATCTGAGAAAATAGATAGAGTATTGAGATATTTGGTGACCAAGTTGAAGTCTTACTCGAAGAAATTAAAGAAATCACTTTGAGAAACACAAGAATAACTTGGTCATTAATTAAAAGACATATCCCAAACATCTTGAATTTGATCAAACAATGTATAGAAGATCTCCTTTATCAATAGAAACAAAAGAAAATTTTGTTCCATTAAAATATGAGTCATTTGATGTGAGGTGTGTATAACAAGGATGGAGTTGTATGTTTGACAAGTGCAGAAGAAAAAGTGACACACATACTCAATTAAAGTTAGTGTTATGGAAAAGATGGTATAAGTGATCTTCATTTTCAACTTTCATATTGCATGTTATGTACTTGCATTTTTAAGAAATGACGAAGATATTTCATTCTGCTATTCAAACATTATGTCGTCCTTTGTTTGCATCATTTGAGATTTAGTTATATTTTCTTTCATACCTTGTTTTTGGATTCGATATAGAGTCAGAAAAGTTTAAAATAGAAGTGTAGCGCAAAAGAATAGCATCAAAAAAGTTCAAAATAAAGTGTGTCAAATAAAAATAAAAAAAAGATAATAGTGTCGAGAAATAAATTTAGAAAAAGTCTCAAAGAGAAAAAAAGTCAAATAAAAGAGAAAAAGGAAGAAAGGGAAGAAAAGAAACCAAAAACAATCAAAATAACAAGTTTCCAAAACAATGTTTGACCTGATTCGTGTAATGACAAGATACGTAGGCAACCCTACTCTGGAGTTTGATTCAACAAAGTAAAAGTAGAAGAATGCCCAGTTTAAAAGAAACTGGGGCAAAAGTTAGTTTTTATTGTTTGAGTCTATTCTAAAATTTGTAAATTTCACCTTATTTTAAGCATCATTTGAGCCTCACGTCATCCTTTCTTTCTAATCCTATCTAAATGCCAAGTTATATCCAAAGAACTACCTTCACATCAAGATTTAAAAATGTTAAGGCTAAATATGCGATGGATACACAACATTGTAGTTTTGGTACTACATTTATTGATCGTCATAAGAAAATATAAGAGAAGTAAAAATGCGTGAGTCACTAGGGGTGGCAAGATGTTACTTGGCCCATCTATAGGCAAATCTATAGACGGTGACAAAGTTGTCGATGAATCTGAAAAAAACATTCCAGTGGAGTCTGAGAAGCTACCTAGTTCTGTTGATACTTTGAATAAGGAAAAAGAGAAGGAAGAGGAAGTGGTGTTGAAAACTATCCCAAGACCACCATCTCCATTTTCTCAACGATTAAAGAAGAAGGCCGATGATGCAAAATTCAGCAAATTCATGGCAATGCTCAAGCAATTGATAATAAATATGCCTTTGGTTGAAGCACTTGAGCAAATGCCAACATACGTGAAATTGACCTTGTAACTAAGAAAAGAGGTGTGATCTACGAATTGGAGAAAAATCTCCACGTGTGTAGCACTATTCCTATAAGGACCTTGGTGAAAAAAAAGCTAGACCCAGGCACATTCACTATTCCCTGTACAATCTAGACTATGGAATTAGCCAAGGCATTATGTGATCTGGGAGCAAGCATTAATTTGATACCACTGACTGTTTATAGAAAACTGGTTCTGGGAAATCCCACACCCACCAACATGAGACTCATGATGGTGGATATATTAGTAAAGCGACCTATTGGCATTCTCTATGATATGTTGGTAAAGGTTTCCAACTTTATATTCCCTGTAGACTTTATCATTATGGGTTGAGAGGTGGACTTCAAGGTGCCCATAATCTTAGGTCGACCTTTCCTCACAACTATAAGTGTGTTGATTGATTTGAGAGTGAATGAGCTCTTATTCAGGATGAATGATAAAATGGTATGGTTTGACGTGGGAAAACCAATGAAATAGAATGAAGAAATGAATATGTTCTTAGTAGTTGATGTGTATTATAAGGATGAACAGGATGTGTCTATAGCTGAGCAACTTATTATCGAACCTTTGGCCGCGGTCATGATGAATTATGATAGTGAAGGCATCGGGGAGTATGAAGAGACAGTTTATGCCTTGAAAGGAATGGGTTCATATCCTTATGCCCCTAAAAATCTAGACCTTGATCTGGCTAATCAACCAACAACACCAGCCAAGCCATCTATTGAGGAATCTCCGATGTTAAAATTGAAGAAACTATCTGGACACTTAAGGTATGTGTTTCTGGGTAGTGGGAATACGTTACCTTTTATCATTGCAGCTAATTTAGGTGAACAACAGGTTAATGCACTTATTTCAGTACTTCAGAGGCACACGAGAGTTATAGGGTAAACCATCACAGATATTATTGGCATTCCCCCGGGCAGCTGCACGCATAAAATTCAACTTGAGCAAGATTGTATTCTAAACATAGAGCATCAGCGCCGTCTTAACTCACCGATACAAAAGGTAGTTAAGAAGAAGATTATTAAGTGGTTGTATGCAGGAGTGGTTTACCCTAGAATCACTAATTTATGAGTTTTGCAAAGGGTTTAGCCTGAATTAGATGAATTTTATACTGCAAAGTGGTAAATTAGGTGTAAAACCTTTAGGTTTTAGTTATAAGTTGATTATTTAATTTTTCATGACTATAATTCGCTAAAGTGACTATGAAATTAATAGTTTTAAGGTGAATTTACGGTAGGATAGCCCTAGAATGAGTGAAATAATCATGAAATTAGTCTTGGGGCCAAGATAAAATTGCAATACTCGACATTGTAGGTAATTTAAAATTACGTGTTACATTTATATTTTTAGACCACAATTAAGCTGAGGTTGCAAGGAAAAGGAAAACTTAAGTTTGTAGAGAATTCAGGCTTAGATTGAGGTAGGTGATCGTTTTAATGTAGTTAAAACTCAATTTGTTTTGTGTACATGCTAGTTGTTTTTAGTATTGTCTGTACAATGCATGTTCAAGGAAAGATAACGACTGTTTAATATCCTAAGTATTTATTGCATGTAAAAAACTTATATGTAAAGCTTGTTGGTTGTTACAGTTGCTAATTTTTAATTTATAATGGTTTTGATTGTTATGATATCTAACATTATTATGGGATACACATGCATTTGGACATCATCACGAGATTTATTGGTATAAGTTTTACAGATACTTGATATTTGAGATTTAGTACATAGACAAGAGGTTGTCCCCTTTAGGTCATGACTAGTGGCCATAAGACCCTTTGCATATATATAGAAGGTACAAGAGAGTGTGATGGTTCCTTGAGTAAACTGGGGAGGGATTATGTTTTTTCTTGATTATATTGGTTCCTTGGGTGAACTGGACTTAAGTGTTGTCATTATTATGTTGGTTTTTTGTGTGAATTGGGTTATATGCTTAATTACTAAGAATGGTTTATTTATGTAAATCAAGATACATGATATCTTTGTTGATATTTTTTGTTTTTGATATTTGAGTGGTAAATTACAATTTTTGACATACACTGTGTTGACTATTACTTGTGTAACTGGGACATAAATTACGTGGTTGTTGCATCATGTTGTCAACTTGAGGACTTGTTGGTGGTCATAATTTGACTTGACTTGTTATTCCTGTTGACTCATGTTGACTAAACTTCATATGATACTTGTTTACATTGTTAAGTGTTATGAATTTGAAGTAAAGTTGCATAATAAGATTCATGGTTTTCTAGTTTTGCCATGTTATGGTTATATGTTCATATTTCTAATTTTGTCATGGTTGTCTGGTTGTACTATGTTATGGTATATGTTTATATTTCTCATTTTGGGTTGGCCGATGACTCTACCAGTACACCATTGTTTCTTATGTATTGATACACATGCTTTTTTTATGTTGAGTGCAGAGCATATTATGGAAGTGGTTTTGAGAATTCAGCTATGATTCAGACCATATTTGAACTCAAGGGTGAGATGCATCTTTCGGGCTAACATGAATTCTTCACTTGTTCCTCTAGTCCATTATTCCAATCTTAGATATTACTTTAAATTTAGGGTTGCATCCCCTTTTTTGAAATTTATTTTAGTTTTAGTATAATGACATTTATTTAAGTGTCGGATAATTTATAAGATTAGTTGGTTCTCCTGCTAGTAGGTTAGTGTGGGTGCCACTCTCGGCGGGTTTGGGCTGTGAAATTATTTCTCTTCAAAGTTATGTACAAATGAACCAAATTACTTGAATATGCATAATACATACTATATTTTTACCGTGTATTCATTGAACATATGATGAATTGTGTTCATTGAAAATATACATTATTTAGTGGTTAAATAACAACATTCCTTCAAAGTTGAAATTCTAAGTTAAGTAAACAACCAATTAATTCCATCCTTTCCACCAAATTAAGTTTAGAGCCAGTAAATGAACGAACTTCCACCAATTTTTTTATTCTGAGCAATCAAGGTTCCATGTATATTTTTCAATTTTGAGATCTTTTGTCCAGCAAAATATGTACAAAGATTTTATTATTTAAGTATCATTGATGATTTTCAACTCCTACTCATCTACCAACAATGAATGTATAATAGTTCTCTAGACTCTATACATATAACCCCCAAAAAATCATTCACAAACGATATTATATTAAACAAACAACAAGTTATTCACTAAAAGAGAAGAAATTATTAACTTGAGTATATTATAGAGTCAATCACACTTTATACCCCTAAAATTTATGGTTTGAAAGATGATACCTCCTTTACAAATTGAAAGGGAACGATAATCCCTTATGCAATATTTTTTGATGAGTTTTTACTATTTTTTTGTAAACAACTCTTTTTCTTTCTATAATTAAAATATATAACATCTCATTACAGTCCCATTTATTTTCTACTGAATAATATTTTTCTTTTAGGATATAAGAGTTATTTGGAATATTGTGTTGATAAATTTATGGCTTTGTTAATAGAAATCATGTTAGTAAAAGTAAAAGGAACATAAATGTAATTACCCTCTGGGGCATTTTTCAGAATTTTCATGTATTTTTGCTATTTAGAGCTTTCCTATAGCTGTCCCAAGTCATTTATGACTTGTTGGAGCTGCCAGTTCAGTTACCCGGTAGTTCATTTATTTTATTGAGCAAATTCCTTATTTTTAATTCTTTGGTGATTATAATAAGTAATCAGGCAAAAAATTAAGTCAAATGGCCTCGTTGGTCAATTTTGACAATTCCAAAAGCTCTAGAAAATCAATTTTAGGCTAAGTGGACCCTTGGTTTGGGTCCTGAGGCTTCCAAACTCAGACGGGATATTGGTCGAAAGTAAAAAATAGCACTTTGGTGTGGGTCTCACTTTTTGTTGAAACAACCTTGAATGGAAATTTTGTCAGCTTGATTGAGTCTGAAACATCCAATTTGATAGGGTATCGCAATTTATATTTGTATACAAGATATTGAACAAATCCTGAAGGGTCAGTGGAGATTCAAAAATATTCTAAGCGTCCAGCTGGTACACCCATTTAATCACCTTTTGGGTTGCTTAAGCGATGGGGTACTGAAACACCTTGGCTTTGAACCCTTAGAAAATTTCTAGATTTTGAGCTCTCTAGACATCATATGACTTGCGCTTACTTGTCATATGATGTGGAATGGTTTAGGTACCACACGTATGATTGGGTACGATTTAGGTCATGAACTCATATGTTGGACAATATTGGAGTCTAAGTTGATGCCTAGGGTACGAATGGTTGGTACCACTCGTAGGTTGGGTTACGAATTAGGGGAATGGTCGTACCCTCCCATGACCATGTTTTTAGCTTCTAATCTGGGGGTATTTCAAACATTTCTCACCCCAAAATCCTTAAGTCCCCGTATCTTATAACATGTTGTGGCCTCTCATAACATAATTTTGAAAGATCAAACACTCCAAAAACACTCTCTTAAAGATTGGGCTAGGGTTTTCTTCAAGATTTCACTAGAGGATCAAGGGTCAATTTTCTTCCATGAATCTTCATGAATAAGACATATGACTCTTCCCTCATTGTTAGTTCATAAATATCATGTGTTTTAAAGTTTGTGTATTGTTCATAAATTGTGGTTATGAAAGCCAATATTGAGGGCTTTGTTGCATATTGTTGAGTATTTTTTACTCTTGTTTTTAATTGTGTGTATATATGTTTTAATGATGGTTTTGCACATGTGAGTTCTTCATAATTGTGGTCAAATAATTAGGTCATGAGTAACCCTAAAATTGATGGTTTTCACTTTGGTTTTGGTCTTGGTAAAGGTATGCCCTCTATATGTTTGTGAAAATTTCTAAGAGAAAAAAGTAGTCACATTATGAATTGAATTTTGCACTAATGATTGGTGTAAGGATGGTAATGAAGGATGAACAATTTTGTACGGGTCTTGATGACCATAAATTGAATTGGAATGTATTTTAAACTAAGTAATTAGCCTATTGAATATGAATGGTTGGTAAATGATTTTGTAAATGCCTTATTGGCCATGTAATGATCTAAATGGTAACCTTGGTGGTTAACTTTGCTAAAAAGTTTTGAGTTCCAAAATATTAAAATAATTTATGTCCTTATTTGGTAATGGGTTTGAGTCCCTAAATATTGAATTGAATTGATATTTTGTATAGACAATGGATTCAAGTCCCAAAGTCAAATGGTAATCGTTATGGCATGTTGTACGCTTGCAAGTGGGGTTGGTATGACGATACCAAAAAAGTACCATTGGTAAGTAATTATTTGAATAGTAGTGTATGTGAAATATTGGTTTTAAATTAGGCTTTAAAAGCAGGATGTGTAGCTGGGTCATGAAAGTGAAGTCCAAGGGACTAATACTAGAAACTGCGATAGGCGGTGTGGGTTTCTATATGACTGGGATATTTGAGTCCCCTAAATGAACACATAAATAGGAGTTCGAGTCCCCCATATTGTATACATTGGTGCTATGTCGCCTTGATTATGCTGGGAGGTTTGAGTCCCCCTTATAGGCATATAATGTTATAGATATTCTCTAGTTTATGTAGCTACAAACACTGGGGCCCTTTCAGCTAGGGAAAAGATGGGAACATATAGCCCGTGGGTGACTTGTTCTATGATAGTTATGCTACACAGCCAAGGTTAAAGTTTTCAAAGTTCATGCTAATCTTGTTCCTTACCATAATATGGTATATATGTATAAGTATGTATTTTATTGGTTATATGCATTAGTTTATTGGATTGAACTGTTGGCATTATTTTATCTTTTTCCTTGAGTTACACGCTAGTGCTCAAACAACTAACCATCTTTGATATTTTATCCCCATATGATGCAGGTGTTGGTCATAATATTACACCTCCTACCTACTCAGTAATTAGACTCGAGAACAACTGTCGTGACCTGAAGTAGTGGTCTTGCATACTTTAGAAGTCTCCATTTCTTGCTTTAAATTTTCTTATACCTTTTTTGGGTTAGACTCGGATATTGGTTTTGGATATAGTCGGAGGCATGTCCCGATCGAATATTCTCAGATTTCTTTTAGAGGCTTTGTATGGACATATTGTAGACTTAGGTATGTTATAGAATATATATGGATTTAGTTGTTGCATTGTGGTTTATTGATTTATAGGATTGGGTATCAGAGGCGATCTCCGATTCTTGTTGGATTTGAGATGCCCATTATAAACAGGTTGTGGTTCGAGTCATGTTTTGCTGGTATAAGAGCCTAGGTTCGTGCTCAGTTAGCTATCTATAAAGCCATGTCAAGTAGAGTCTCTTTTATGGGTGTGTAGCACGCTACACTTATAAGAAAGTGTCTATAAGACATTTAGGAATGTTTCACTTTCTTGTTGTCTTACTTCGAGCTCTGACTTTTGTTTGCTCATCTTTCAGATCATGCCTCCAAGAAGATCTAATATTTATGCAAACACCTCTGTTTGAACTGGGGACAACTTTGATGGGCTCGCTCTACCTTTGGAGTCTAGATGTGGTCCTGGGTCGCTGCATCTGACTGTCCTCATGGGGTTCTACCTGTCCCCACTGATCTTCCTTCTGAGGGTGATACTCATACTTAGTTGCCTTAAAGGGATGCTACTTATGCTAAGTTTTCTCGTGCCATTACTTTATTGACTCATTTGGTAGTTTTTCAGTCTAAGCTTGGTGTTCCTGTTACTCCATCTTCTAAGGACAAAAGGGTAGGCCAGTTCATGAGGTTGCATCCTCCTATGTTTATGGGTACTAAGGTTGAAATAGAGAAGATCTTCAAAATTATGCATGCTTTAGAGGTTGTAGGTATTGAGTTTGCTGCCTACCAATTGAATGATGTGGCGTACCAGTGGTATAAAGAGTGGGAACATTCGAGGGGAAAGGATGCTAGTTCTGCCTTATGGGATAATTTCTCTATTACTTTTCTGGACCACTTCTTTTCTTAGGAGTTAAGGGAAGAAAAAATAGAAGAGTTTGTGAATTTGAGGTAGGGTAGGATGTTTGTCAATGGGTATGCCTTGAAATTTCAACAGTTGTTCAGGTATGCCCCTGAGTTGGTTTCTAGCTGAAAATGTGTAAGTTTTCTTTGGGATTATTTTGTGAGTGGATCCTTGAGAGTAAGGTTACCTTGTTGATAAAGGACATGGATATCTCTAGGGTTGTTATGCATATGTAGTAGGGGGAGGAAGGGAATAAGAAATAGTCTGAGTTTAGTGAAAGGCAGGGGAAAAAAATTAGGCCTTTTGAGTAAGGTGGTATAGATGGTGGTAAGTGACCAAAGAAGAAGTGGGGGAGTTTTGGTTCCTTCTTCACGGCTAGTACTCCTTACTCGAAGTCATAGGATAGTAACCGATCTTAGTACTATGGTGGGGTCACACTGTGGGCCCTATGAGAAAGGAAAGAACATATGTTTTTATTGAGGTCAGAGTGGTCATATATTACATGACTTCCATGATAGAATGGCTTCTGGGGCTAACAAGGTTCTGGTTGCCTCTTCATCTGCTCCTGCACCCAGGGGTGCTGCTTTTGTATCTGTTTCTACTTTTGGTATCGGCACTGGCTTGAATCTCTTATATGTTCTTGCATCTTACCAGGATTTTGAGGCATCTCTTGATTTGTTATGGGTATGTTGAAACTATTCTTCTGTGATGTGTATTATTTACTTGATCCAGGATCCAATCTTTCTTATGTGACCCTATTTGTGGTTGTGTATTTTGGTTTTGATCCTGATTTTATTTCTGATACTTTTTTTGTATCTACCCTAATTGGTGACTCTATGATTGCTAAAAGAGTCTATAGGGTGTGTGTGGTATCTGTTAGTGGTAGAGAAACTCTTATGGGTTTGATAGAGTTAGATATGGTTGACTTTGATATCATATTGGGGATGGATTAGTTGCATTCGTGCTATGCTTCTCTAGATTGTCAGACCATCAAGGTGATGTTTAAATTCCCTAATGAGCCGATCATTGTGTGGGAAGGGGGTTCTTTAGTACCTAACGGAAGGTTTATCTCATATCTTAGAGCCTGAAAGATGATTTTTAAAAGGTGTTTGTATCATTTGGTTGGAGTTCAAGATTCCAACTCGGAAGGTTCTTCTCTAGAATCTGTTCCTAAGGTTAATGAGTTTCCTGAAGATTTCCCTGATGATCTTCCTGGTATGCCTCCCGATAAGGAAATTGATTTTAGGATTGATCTTGTTTAAACACTCATCCTATCTCTATCCCTCCTTATAGAATGGCTCTGGCTGAGTTGAAGGAGATTAAGGAGCAATTGAAGGATCTTTTTGATAAAGCATTTATCCATCCTAGTGTGTCTCCTTAGAGTGCAACGATGTTATTTATGCTTAAGAAGTATGGTTCCCTTCGGATATGCATTGATTATCCTCAGCTGAATAAGGTGACTATCAAGAATAAATATCCTTTTCCTTGGATCGATGACTTGTTTGATCAACTTTAAGGTGCATATTAATTCTCTAAGATTGATCTTAGGTTGGGTTATTATTAGCTTAAGATTAGGGAGTGGATATTCCTAAGACTGCCTTTAGGACTCGATATAGTCACTATGAGTTCCTAGTTATGTCTTTTGGGTCGACCAATGCTCTGACAATATTTATGAATTTTTTGAATAAGGTCTTCCATCAATTTCTGGACTTGTTCATCATTGTCTTCATAGATGATATCCCAGTATACTCTAAGAGTAAGGCAGATCATATCGATTACCTCCATCTTGTGTTATAGACCTTCAAGGATCAGCATTTGTATGCCAAATTCTCTAAGTGTGATTTTTTGTTAAAGGCTATGACTTTTCTTGGTCATGTTCTCTCAAGTGAAGGGATCATGGTAGATCCGCAAAAGGTTGTGGTGGTGAAAAAGTGGCTTAGACCCGTGACTCTAATCGATATTCAGAGCTTTTTAGGTTTAGCCGGTTACTATAGGATATTTGTGGAAAGTTTTTTGACTATTTCTGCCCCATTGATTAAATTTACCTAGAAGAAGGTCAAGTTCTTGTGTTTGGATATGTGTGACGGTAGTTTTGAGAAGTTGAAAGATAAATTGACTTCATCTTTTGTTTTGACCCTGGCCGAGGGTAATGATGGTTTTGTAGTGTATTGTAATGCTTTTCGTATTGGGCTTGGTTGTCTGCTGATGCAGCATAGTTGGGTGGTGGTCTATGCTTCTAGGCAGTTCAAAGTTAATGAAAGAAACTACCCTACTCACTACTTGGAATTGTTAGCTGTGGTATTTGCGCTAAAAATTTGGCATCACTATCTCTATGGGGTTCATGTTGACATCTTTTTTTTATCATAAGGGCTTACAGTTTATGTTTACTCAAAAAAAGTTAAATCTCAGGCAAAAGAGGTGGCTTGAGTTGTTGAAGGACTATGATATGAGTTTTCACTACCATCCAGGTAAAGCTAATGCGGTTGCTAATGCTCTTTATAGGTTTTCCATGAGGAGTCTTGCTCATGTGGTAAAGGAGAAGAGGGAGATAGTGGAGGACATTCACCGTTTGGATAGTCTTAGAGTTCATCTCACGGACATTGAAAATGGTGGTGAGTTTGTATATCAGGTATTGCAGTCATCTCTTATTTTTGAATTAAAGGAAAAAAAAATGTTAGATCCTGTTTTGATAAAAGATTAGAGGAAATGTTGGTCAGCAAAAGGTTGTTGACTTTGTGATTGGTGGAGATGGTATATTGAGGTACCAAGGTAGGCTGTGTGTTCCCGACGTCGATGGATTGAGGGAAAGGATTTTGGCTGAAGCTCATGGATCTCATTATGGTATTCATCACGGTTCTACAAAAATGTATCATGATCTTTAGGAGTTCTATTGGTTGAATAATATGAAGCAAGATATGGCTAACTATGTGGCTAAGTTTATAGTGTGTCAACAAGTGAAAGTTGAGCACATGCGACCTGGAGGTTTGTACCACGAGATTGAGTTGCCTAAATAAAAGTGGGAGGTTATTAATATGGATTTCATTAATAGTCTTCCTCGATTCCAAAATCAATGTGATTTGATTTGGGTTATTGTGGATATGATAACCAAGTCTGCTCACTTCTTACCTGCGAGGACTAGCTATACGGTGGAGGATTATGCCAAGCTGTATCTTGCAGAGATTGTGAAGTTGCATGGTGCTATGGTTTCTATTATTTTGGATCGTGGTACTCTGTCCTCTTCTTATTTTTGGAAGTCATTTCAGAAAGTTTGGGAACTAAGGTGTGCCTTAGTACCACTTTACACCCACAGTCGAATAGATAAGCGAAGAGAACCATCCAGATATTGGAAGATATACTTTATGCTTGCGTGATTGATTATGGTGGTAGTTGGTTTGACCATTTTCCTTTGATTTAATTTTCTTATAATAATAGTTATCACTCTAGCATTGGTATGGCTCCTTTTGAAGCATTGTATGGTAATAGGTGTCTTTCTCCTATTGGGTGCTATGAGGTTAGTGAGGGTAAGTTCTTCGGCTCTGATTTGGTTTACCAAGCTTTGGAGAAGGTGATGGTAATTTGTGATAGATTGAAATCCACTCAAAGTCGCCAAAAGTCCTATGCGTATGTGAGGCATAGGGAGTTGGAGTTCAATGTTGGCGATTGGGTGTTCTAAAAGGTATCTCCCATGAAGGCAGTGATGTTGTTCGATAAGAAGCAGAAATTAACTCCTTGATATATTGGTCCCTACTTGGTTGTGAGGGTGTTGGCAATGTTTCCTATGAGTTGGAGTTTCCTCCAAGTTAAGCACCATTCATTTGGGTTTCCATGTCTCTATGTTGAGAAAGTGTGTAGGTGATCCTTCATCGGTTGTTTCTTTAGAAGGGTTGGGTATATTGGATTCCTTATCTTATAAGGCAGTCCCGATTGAGATCTTAGATCGTCAAGTCCATCATTTGCGGACAAAGGATGTGGCTTTGGTAAAGGTTCTTTAGAGGAACCATAAGGTTGAAGAAGCTACTTTGAAGGCGGAAGAGAACATGAAGTCCAAGTATCTGTATTTGTTCCCCTTTTTGAAAATTCATTTTTGAGGTATGTGTTGTTCTCAATATCTGAGTTTCATGTCTTTATTTTCTAACTTGTTTAAAGGTTTATTTGGTGTGTAATAATGTGCTAACTCGTGCTTGTGCTTGCCTTACTCGTCAATCAAGGACGAATGATCCTAGTAGGGGAGAATTGAAATACCTTGGCTTTGGACCCTTAGAAAATTCCTAAATTTTGAGCTCTCTAGACACTATACGATTTGTACTTACTCGTTGTATGATGTGGTATGGTTTTGGGTCCTCTTTTTGTATAAAAATCAGTGTGATTTGGCTGCATTCTGTCCAAGGTATGACTAGGAATCTTACTTTTCCTATGTAAGGGTACTAGTAGTATGGTACCCAATCGTATGATGTCCTATGTCTAGTCTAGATGAATTTATTCTGCCTAACATATGGTTGTACATACCATACCTATGATTGAGTATGATTTAGGTCATGAACTCGTATGTTGGATAGTATTGGTGTCCAAGTTGATGCCTAGGGTACGAGTGGTAGGTACTACTCGTATGTTAGGGTATTGATTAGGGGGGAGGGGGAGGGGTGGTTATACCATCCTGCGACCATGTTTTCTACTTTTAAGCTGATGGTATTTCAGACATTTTCAACCCCAAAATCCTTAAGTCCCCACGTCTTATAAAATGTTATGGCCTCTCATAACATACTTTTGAAAGATCAAACACTCCAAAAAAAAAACCCTCTAAACTCTCTCTTGAATATTGGGCTTGGGTTTTCCTTAAGTGTTCATCTAGAGGCTCAAGGGTCAAGTTTCTTCCATGAATCTTCGTGAATAAGTTATGTGACTCTTACTTAATTGTTAGCTCATAAATATCAAGTGTTTTAAAGCTTGTTTATGGTTTATAAATTGTGGTTATGAAAACCAATGTTGAGGGTTTTGTTGCATACTGTTGAGTATTGTTTACTCTTGGTTTTAATTTTGTTTATACATATTTTAATGATGGTTTTACACATGTGAGTGCTTGGTAATTGTGGTCTAACAATTGGGTCATGAGTAACCCTAAACTTGATGGTTTTCACTTTGGTTTTGGCCTTGGTAAAGGTATGCCCTCAATGTGTTTGTGAAAATGTCTAAGAAAACACACTGGTCACATGATGAATTGGGTTTTTCACTAATGATTGGTGTAAGGATGGTATGAAGGATGAATGATTTTGTAAGGGTCTTGATGACCAAAAATTGAATTAAAATGTATTTTGAAGAGAGGCATTGGCCTATTGAATATGAATGGTTCGTAAATGGTTTTATAAATGCCTTGTTGTCCATGTAATGATCTAAATGGTAACCTTGGTGGTTTACTTTGCTAAACATTTTTGAGTCCTTAAACATTAAAATGATTTATGTCCTTATTGGATAAGGGGTTTGAGTCCCTGAATATTGAATTGAATTGATGGCTTGTATAGACAATGGGTTTGAGTCCCAAAGTCGAATGGTAATGGTTATAGCATACTGTACACTTGCAAATGAGGTTGGTATGACGATAGCAACAAAGTGTTGTTGGTAAGTAATTGGCGTAATGGTAGTATATGTGAAATATTGGTTTTAAATTGGGCTTTAAAAGCGGGATGTGTAGCTGGGCTAAGAAAGTGGATTCAAAGGAACTAATACTGGAAATGGAGGTAGCCGATGCGGGTGTCTATTGACCGGAAGGTTAGAGTCCCTCAAATGAACACATGAATGGGAGTTCGAGTCCCCCATATTGTATCCATTAGTGCTATGTCACCTTGATTATGCTGGGAGGTTTGAGTCCTCCAAATAGGCATATATTGTTATGGATATTCTCTGGTTCATGGGGCTACATGCTCTGGGGCCCTTCCAGCTAGGAAAGAGTTGGGAACATATATATCGTGGGTGCCTTTTTCTATGACGGTTATGCTACACAACCTAGGTTAAAGTTTTCAAAGTTCATGCTAATATTTTCCCTACCCCAGCATGGTATATATGTATAAGTATGTATTGCATTAGTTATATGCATTGGTTGACTGGATTTGAACTGTTGGCATTATTCTGTCCTTATCCTTGAGTTATATGCTAGCGCTCCAACTGCTAACTGTCTTCGACGTTGTATCCCCACTCGATGTAGGTGTTGGTTATAATCTTACACTTCCTACTTAGAGATTGGACTGAGAAATAGTGTTGGTGACCTAAAGTGGTGAGCTTCCATTCTTCGGAAGGCTCCAATTCTTGCTTTGAGTTTTGTTATGTCTTTATTGATTTAGACTTGTACTTTGGTTTTGGCAATGTTCGGAGGCACATATAGACAGGATATTCTTAGATTTCTTTAGAGGCTTTGTATAGAAAAACTATGGACTTGGGTATGTTATGTAATGTATATGGATTTGGTTATCGTACTGTGGTTTATTGGTTTGTCGGATCGGGTATCAGGGGAAATCTCCACTCCTTGTTCGACTTAAGATGTCCATAACAATAAGGCCCTAGTATGGGTTGTGTCAGGTGCTAAAGCGGCCAACTGGTCACTTAAGAGACCAGGCTGGCCTAGTTAAGGGCTGCTTAAATGGAGCCCTCACGCTTAAGCGGCAAGAGGACCACTTAAGCGGTAGGCGTGTAGGCAGGAGATGCCGTTAAAGTGGCAACCGCTTAAGAGGCCTAGTGTTTGATTAAGTATCACCTGGGTGGCCATTCATACACCTTATCCTGATGTCTTCCAATTTCACAAAAAATCATGAGAAAAAAACCCTAGAACGTGTGGAAACTTGGGAGAAACATTGATAGGTGATTTTGGGTTGTTTGTAAGATCGGATAACTTAATCCTTCTCTGAATTCTTTGTGAGTTTTCATTAATTTCATGGTTAATTTCCCTATTAATCCCCAAAATCCATAGAATATTGGTAGGTTAAATGTAGCTTCATTTGAGCTCAGAATTTATCCATTATTAAGGGTAAATTTACCTTGAGCATAAAGGGAAGCTTTGTCAGTTTTGAATGTGCGATTTCACGAGCAGGCTCCACATTAAATTTTTACAAAATTTTGAACCCAAATCATGAAAATGCAATAAGGATATTATTTTTCTCATGTTGATGAGTAAATTATAATTTTGATAGCGTGGCATCTTACGAAAGCCCCTCGAAAGGAAACAATAATGATTTAGTGAAAAATTTCAAGCTTTTCTTTGGTGTCGAGGTAGGTTAGGTTTAACTTCCTAACATATTGAGATAATTCATACTATATTTGTGATATTATTCTAGATATGGGATTGGAATTAGGTCTTGGAGGTATAATTAGTATTATTTGGACTGTTTAGACTATTATGGGACCGTAAATTAGCCATAATTGACTTGGTTAGTCATTTTTAGGAAGACCTACTATCTTAGGGCTAATTATGGCTTATTTAACATCTAGAAGCAAACTTAGATACCTTAGCCTTGTCCGGGGTAGAATATTTTTAGAACATATCTCAGGGATTAGAAGTGGGGCCCTCCGGCCCACATTAGGCCAAGACTCTTGTTAGTTCCTTGTAGATGTAATGCACATATTATATCCTTAAAGTTTCATAAGAATAGATTTGTGATGTTTTTTCTAGTTTGGTACTTATGGGTTGACACAAGTTCTAGTTCAATCCGATGACTTAGTGATATTGAGTTTCATTTTAAGTCCAGGAAATGATGAAAATGGTGATGATATGAGTTTTGGTTCAAGTCTACCATTGAAAGTTTATTTATGGCATGTTATGGCATGAATCTATTCATGATTATGGCTTGATATTTCATAAATTTATGGAATTTCGATCATTTAATTTCTTTCATTGTACCCTCTAGGCTTATGAGGGCCCATGTTGGGTTATTTACTTGCACTTACTGGCTTATGAGGGCTAGTTTTGTTGTATTAAATGTGTTTTCATCCATATTATATCTTTTTCCTTTAACCTTGACTTAGTTTATTTATCTTGCATATTATTGTACTTATATTAAGTTTTAGCTTAGTTGGACGATGATGCCTATTGATGATCCATGGATTTAGTAATCACACTCTACTTTGGTACCTTTTTGGTGCAAATTTAAGTACTAGTGGCAGCCGATGACCTGACGGTCGTGATGTTTAGAGTTCGGAGGCAGGGTGAGCTCATGGAGTCGAAGTTGTGTTTTTCTTTTTTTCTTTGTCCTTGTTTAGTCTTTTATTATTCAATACTAATGTATATTGACTATTACAATACTTATGTTCCTTTTTGTTAGTGTCCCTCACGGGTTGTTATTTCTATCTTATCGATCTTTTTTATTATAATTATTACATGAATTATTGTTGTAAGTCTTTACTAGCAATTTTTTTTAGCTTTTATGCCTTTTCCCACCAAATAAGCCCATTGCTTCTAGCTTCGGGCTATGGTTTTGCTTACCTACTAGAGGGATAAAGTAAATGTTATCATGACTCATAAATTGGGTCGTGAAAAATTGGTATCAAAGTTCTAGGTTCACCAGTATTATTGGTACAAGATCAAGTGTCTAGTAGCGTCCCGTGGATCAGAACGATGACATCCGTTCCTTATATTCAGAAGGCTATATGACATTGTTATGAGTTCATTGCTTCTTTCACTAATTTTATACTAAAATTTTTGGTTGGTTTCTAAATATTCCTTTGGTTTCACTCTTCCATAGATGGCTAGAACACTTTCTACAGCCACATAAGACGAGGACCCCAAGTCCAAGCCTAGCGATCATATCGCAGTGTATGAATCACCTAGAGAATGAGAACAGTCTAAAGATGCAGCCCCAGCTAGGGAAAAGGATAGGGGGCCTTCTCCAAACCCTATTCCTTATCTCGAGCTAGAGATTCTTCAACTTCAACCAATGGTGGGCCAAATATCTGCCTAGGCTCCAAAGAGATATGTCTCTTCTTCAGTGCTTAGGGATGCATTGGTCCAGTGTTGTGCCCAAGCGCACACACAAGTGTACGTGGCTTCACAAGTATTAAATTAGCCCTTTTACAAGCCAATAATTGATCCCACAAGGACTAGTGTTAAGCAACTATCAAATTCCAGTTAAACTATTAAGATTAACAACTATCAAATTCCAGTTCAACTATTAAGATTAACTTAGTGCAAGCTTAACGAAAAGAGTTTTGAAATTGATAGACTAAAGGTAAAGTAAAAAATGCGTAAAGTAAAATACTTGAGACAATCAATGGATTAAAGTCCAGGGTTAAGGCACTTCAAACAATGATACTATGCTATTGAACTTCACTCGTTAGATTTCTTATCTTGGTTATTGATTCGTAGGTTTTATCGCATGATCATGGTCTCCCAACCTCTAATCGTCTACCTAACTTGGACATTACAAATACATCATTGAGTGGGGATGTAATAATCCAATTAAGTGCTTAAACCTATCATCCTACATGTGAACAAAGCAACGCATCTAGGTACATCCCTGTCCTAGATAATAATTCAAATTCCTTATTTTGTAAAACAATAATAACCTTACTCTATTCATCCCCATGTTTTATCTTCCTACTCACCCTCCCGAGATCACAAGGTCGACAATATATATATTTTAAGGGTTGAAAATCCTTAAAATAGTTAAAATAAGGATGAACAAACAACTAAATATGGTAAGCAATCCAAACAAACTTAATTCATAACAATAGTAAACATATTCTTGGCCTTAACCCCGGAAAGGGGGCGTTTAGTCACTAATCGACATAATCATAATCAAAATACTTGAATACATGATCAAATCTATGAATTAACTAATTAAAATAGATAAAACCCCTAAAATTCATGTTGATAATCCCCCACAAGCTCCCAAAGACGTCCAAAAGTCATTAGAATAAGTTACAAAGTGTTCTATTTATAGTTGAGGACTTAAGCCGTGTATGGGGAGAGGTCAGCGGAACGTTGGATAGAGAGTGGAGTAAGCCTATAATTTATTTGAAAATGGTGTGGTAATATATCCTCTGTGAATTGGTTTTCTTGTGGGAAGAGCTCCACGAAGCGGCCAATTCGCATAGGCTCACTGGAATGTGCCTCTTGACGCCTAATTTTATTTAAGTGTTTCTCCTTCTATCCCTTGCCTTTTGGTATTGCTTACACTGAATATTCAGATTATATTTCATCAATATATCACCATAATCAACTAAAAAAACACCCTACATAATATCACAATATGGATGAGAGCTCAAAACCACAAAACATTCATAACGACGAGCTAAAAACACGATCTAAGACAAGGCTTGTCCACATGAATTAATAACTTATTATTTCGAATCTTGGATTGATAAAATTAAAATTTGCATATTATAAAAAAGTTTCTCCACATATAAATACGCAATAATATCATTAGGAACCAAATACACCAACTAAAATCCATCAAAAACAACTAGAACAACACCTAGCTCAAGCTAGTCAAACTAGTTTTCTCGTCTAGACTCTAAATGATCCTTTTAAACCCCAACTTGTTTGAAAACACCTTTAAACATTTTAATTACATAATTTAAAACTTAGATTCTTATTTATATCATTAATAACACATAAATTGCTCAAGAAGTCCTCAAAACAAGGCTAAATGAGCTAGGAAAGCAACACTAAAGTGCATAAATACACCCAACATCACCACCCCACACTTAAAGCCTTGTTCGTACTCGAACAACTCTTCACTATAAGCATCATAAGTTGAGGAGACTCACAATTTTACAACATGCAAGACACTCAAGCAAGTACTACAATGACTACACAGAATGCAATTTTGTACACTAAGCATCTTACATACACAATTGACAGTTCAAGAACACTACTTCCAAAACATCCTAGCCTCAAGAATTGACTCACCTAGTTGGAAAACTCATACATATTGTTCAGTCAAATACATCATATAAATCCCCCCAACTATAATTAAACATACCCTGGCACCACAAGAGAGTTACCCATAATCACTCACACTCATGTAATTTATACATAATGGGTACAAAAATTAACTTTCGCTCACTCTCACAAGGAATTCACAAGTTACACAAGATGAACCATAAACTTTACCTTAATGTAATACTCCACTAATATCAGAATGATGAAGCTTAGGATCAAATAGGTCTTTAATGGTTGTAATGTAGGCAAAGGAATGGGTAGGAACTATTCTAGCCAGTAATAGTGAATATCTTCCCTAAGAACTTTAATGCATTATGCATGTCATTCAGCTCATCTTTAATAACCACTTTACACCCCTTTTTTATACCCCATTCTTTCATCTTTCCCCATCTCATTAAGCTCACTTACATAAAATTTGATGGGAATATTCTATCTACAACTTATTCAATTTTAATAAATTTTTAGTTTTTTCATTACTCAACTTCCAGCCACAACACATAATGATTTTTTAACACACTATTACTTAGGGGATCCAATTTCACCTTTTTCTTCTTGAATTACCAACTACTTAACTTAATTAGGTTTCAACTAAAGCACTTAGGAGCTTTGGTTTAAATTATGGTAAATCAAAGAAGGGATTTAGGCTACACATGAGGCTGTCAAAGAAAAAGCTAAAGGCTCAATAGGGGTTTAACTAAGATTATGAACAATGGTAGGTAAAAAGAAGGTATAAACTTAGCTATTAAAGAAATTCCTATATCATCTCCTAAACCCACACTCCTTATTTCGCTTTGCACACTCACCAGGCAAGTTCTAGGCGTCACATGAAACAAGAACTATACTACAACCTCACATCAAACATGGCACATGCTCAACTCAAGTAGGATCATCATAGACTCTCAATCAAACAATAACATGAATTCAAATTAAGCCAACAAGTACAAGAGTCATAAACATGAGCCTAGGAGTCTCAAAAGTAGTAATTCACACAATCAACATGCTATTTACAAATAAAACACTTGTGTCATGTTATCAACTATAGAACCAACAAGAATATCTCACTTATTCCTAACCTAGAAATTTTAAAATTACCCCTAAAAATGGCCAATTCAACCCTACACTTAAAAATCTACTTTGTACCCAAAGTAAACTTTTAAAGTAGAGATAGAAATACTCCATGAGGCCTCTAGGCCTATATAGTAGTATCTTTATACATCAAGAGAGTCCTGGGACCCTACACTTAGTCTTCGCCATGCTCCTTAGCTTAGGTTTTTTGGTACTCGGACTTCCCATTAACCCATGGCACAAAAAAAAAATTAGTGAAGTAAAAACCAAAATACTAAAAATAAAACGTACTTACTTAACTTGGGTTGCCATCCAAGAAGTGCCTGATTTAGTGTCATGATATGACCCAGTCTCTGATTCAATCGTATTTCTTCATGATCTTCCTCACAATAGGATCCCATCATCTTATTTGTTTCTCACCTCTTGAGTGTAAACTCTCAAGGTCAATAACTTTTTCAACTTTAGCCTTTTCAGGCTCATCAATCTGCATCATGTCGGGCTTAAGTATTGGAGACTTGGGCTGCTCAATGAGGTAGTCCAAAGAGGTCTTTAGTGGAATGGACTCCACCACCCCACACTTATCCCCTTCAATAACAGTAATCATACACAAATCTTGGTAGTGGGATATGGTGTTGAGTGGTTTTACACCTTAAAAATCATCTCTTCATTATTCGAGCTCATTTTTTGCATGCCCTCTCTCACATCTATTAATACTTCTCCCATCGCTAAAAATAAATATCCCAAGATGACTTGTAATTTTTCATCTGCCTAAATATCTAAAGCAATAAAGTCAACAGGAATAATAAACTTACCAACCTTGATAAGAACATCCTCTATGACTCCTTTAGGATGGACTATGGTCTCATTTGCTAGTTGCAGTAAAACAGAGCTCGGTCTCGGCTTTCCTAAGCCCAAAGTATTGAACAAAGAGAGAGGACCTAAATTTATTCTTTTCCTAAGTCACTAAGTATGTATACCACCTTATTATTTCTAATTTGAATGGGGAGTGTGAACCTCCCAAGGTCCTTGAGCTTATTTGGAATTTTCTGCATCAGTGTGTGCTACCATCTCAACATCCTATAACTACTTTGTTATTGACCACGTCATTCAAGTACTTAGCATACTTGGGCATTTCTTGAAAAACATCTAAAAGTGGTAAGTTAATGTTCAGCTCTCTGAACGTGTCAAAGAGATTCTTGAAGCTTGCATCCTCCTTTGCCTTTATATGCTTCTGTGGGAAAGATAGCAGTGGGATTATCTTCACTTATTCAACAACTTTTTATTTCTAATACCTAGACTTCCTCAAATTTTTAGCAACTTTCTCATGTACCTTTAGGAGAATCAACTCTGTATCAACCTCTTTGGTTTTTTTGGTGGTCATTCATTAAGCTCTTCACCACTCTTCAAAGTGATTGTCATTACTTGCTTAAGATTTTTAGAATCACTTGGCAAACCACCTTGAGGCGTGGTATTTTGTGTCTTTGTAAACTGACCAATTTACAACTCCAATCTCCTTGTAGCTGATTGTTGTCTCTTTATATCTACTGCCAATTATACTTGAGTAGCCATGATTTGCTTCAGCATCTCTTCCACAATGTTATTATGAGTTGTCGATTGATTATTCTATTCTTGCTATTGTTAAAATTGCTGCTGATTATTCCATAAAGTATTTAGTGGCTAAGTATGCCACTTTTGATTGTAGGCATTCCCATAACTCTACCTTTGAGCATTGCCCATAAATATCAAACTCAAGATTGGCAGCACACATAGTCGCTGAATGCCCATTGTTATCACAAACCTTACACCAACCTGTAGTTTGTTAAATTGTATTAACTATGGCTACAGGCTATGTAATGCACAGCTTTATATTGCTCAACTGTGTAGTCAACTGATTTTATATTGCAGTAATTTGACCAAATATAGTAGTAAGCTGATCTACTTCTAACACACCTACAACTTTCTTCATAGCATTTCTTAAATTGGAATGCCACTCTGTATTCCCTTATGCAATCTAGTTCAACAAAGTGTACAACTCATCATAAATCAACTCCAATGCTTGACCACCTACAATAGAATCTAGAAAAATTTTTGTGTTATGATCAAGTGTCTCAACAAAAGTATGAGCTAATACCTCATTGGGCTGATAATGATGTGGAATGTCCTAAAGAAGAGATTTAAATCACTCCCAAGTATGATATATATTCTCATCTGGCTTCTGTTTGAAGCACACAATCTCACTGTGAAGTCTCACAGTCTTGCCAGATGGAAAGATTCAAATAAGGAATTTTCTGGCTAAGTCATCCCAAGTTGTGAGTTAATTTATTGGCTCAGCATTCAACCACTTTTTTGCTTCCTCCAATATAAAAAAGATAATAGTGTCAGCCTCACATAATTATTTGACACACCCGTAGGGATGAATGTATCACTAATCTCTAAAAATTTCTTCAAATAGACTTGTGGATCTTTATGTAAAAGACCAGTAAGTTGTCCACTGTTGTTCAGAACCCACACCATATTTTGTTTTAGCTCAAAATTACCTCTAACATCCGATTACTCAAAAGGAGAGGTTAAATTTATCAGAAGTGGGATTGACACTTTTCTAAAAATCCTATGGTCTGGGTGTTCTTCAGCCATGAAAGCAGGATTATCTTGGTATTCTTTAATTTGTGGAATACAGGGGAGAAAAATTTCTTCTCTCCTTCGTTGATAGAAGTGTTACTTGGGTTCAAGGCTTGGTTCAACCAAATCCCATCCCTTGCCAGCTTACTAGCCTGAAAATCTCTTACCTACAATAACAAAACCAAGACCCAGTGTAAAGCACCAAAGAAACCAAAACAGTAAATCTAAAACACAAATAGTCACCAATTTACAAGTCCCCAACAATGAAGCCAAAAACTTGTTGCGCCTAAGCGAACACACAAGTGTACGTGGACTCACAAGAGTAAAGTGGCCCTTTTATATTCCAAGTATCGATCCCAAAGGGACTAGTGTTAAGAAACTATCAAATTACAGTTCAACTGTTAAGATTAACTTAGTGCAAGTGTAACCAAAAGAGTTTTGAAATTGACAAACTAAAAGTAAAGTAAACAGTGTGTTAAGTAAAAGACTTGAGACAATCACGGATTAAAGACTAGGGTTAAGACACTTCAAACAATGATACTATGCTATTGAATTTCATTCATTAGATTTGTTATCATGGTTATTAATTCATAGGGTATATCACGTGATCATGGTCTCCCGACCTCTAATCATCTACCTAACTTAGACATTACAACTACATCATTGAGCGGGGATGTAATAATCCAATTAAGTGCCTAAGGGTATCATTCTGCACGTAAACCAAGCAAGGATTCTTGGTACATCCCTGTCCTAGATGCTAATTCAAATTTCTTATTTTATAAAAGAATAAGAACCTTACTCTATTCATCCCCACGTTCTATCTTCCTATTCCTCCTCTCGAGATCATAAGGTCGACAATATATATATATTAAGGGTCACGGATCATTAAAATAGTTAAAACAAGGATGAAAAAACAACTAAATATGGTAATCAATCCAAAAAAACTTACTTCATAATGATAGTAAACATGTTCTTCATCTTAACCCCAAAAAGGGGGCTTTTAGCCACTAATCGACATAATCATAATGCAAATACATGAATACATGATCAAATCTATGAATGAACTAATTAAAAGAGAGAAAAACCCTAAAATTCGTGTTGAGAAGACTCCATAAGCTCCCAAATATGTCCAAAATTCATTAGAATAAGTTACAAAGTGTTCTATTTATAGGTGAGGACTTAAGCCATGTATGGGAAAGGTCCACGGCGTGTTGGATATCGTGTGGATTAAGCCTTGTGGGGCATTGAAAATCATGAGGGAAGAGATCCTTTGGGAATTGTTTATAATTTGGTAAGACTTTCGCGACGCGGTCAATTTTCATAGGCTGAGTGGAATGTGCCTCTTGACGCCTAATTTTGTCTAAGGGTTTCTCCTTCCATACCTTGACTTGAGGTGTTCTTTTCACTAAATTTCTAGCTTGTATCTTATCAATATATTACTATAATAAAATAAACAAGAATCATAAATGATCACACATCATAGATTAGAGCTCAAAACAACAAAACATTCATAATGACGAGCAATAAACACGAGCTAAGATGAGACTTGTCCACATGAATCTTTAACTTATTGTTTCGACTCTTGGATTGATAAAATTAAAATTTTCACATTATAATTAAGATTTTCCACATATAATTACACAATATAATCTTAGGAACTTAATACACCCACAGAATCCATCGAAAAGAACTAGAACAACACCTAGCTTAAGCTAGTCAAACTAGTTTTCTCATCTAGGCTATAAATGATCCTTTTAAACCCCAAATTTTTTAGAAACACCTTTAAAAATTGTAATTACATACTTTAACACTTATATGCTTATTTATATCATTATTCGTATATAAAGCACTCAAGAAGTCCTCAAAACTAGGCTAAATAATCTAGGAAAACAATATTAAAGTGCATAAATACACCCAACATCATCCTAATTTTGGGATTAGTTGGTGGTGCACCATTTTATGGTGCACATTCTGTGAATTAGAGTGGTACTAAGATGGGGGAACAACTTATAGCTACATCTTCTAAAGTTGAGGTCCCTTCTGTACTGACAATTGCTCAACTAGTAGTTGCTCAGCTGGTGGTTTTCTAACTCACTATGTCTATTAAGAAGAAGAAGATGCTACGACGATTCTTGATATTAGCTCTGCCGATGTTTCCTGGTGCACCGAGCGAGGATTCCTATAAGTTCTTCATAGTTTGTGAGGATACACTCCATAATTTAGGCCTAGTTAAGACTCATGGTGTGGATTACACTACTTTTTAGTTGTACTTGGCATCTTAAGACTAGTGAAGAGGTCATCTCTATTTTAGGCTAGTTGGATCTTCCCCATTGACATAGACTCAATTTTCCAAAATCTTCTTGGAGAAGTATATGCCTTGTAGCCTAAGAGATCATTTAATAGATCCATTCTCAATGTTAAAGTAGGGATCCATAACTATTTTGAAGTATGATGCTTGATTTCCTGAGTTGGATAGGCATGCTACTTCTATTCAGATTATTGAGTATGAAAGGTTTCAATGCTTTGTTTGGGGATTGAGACTCACTCGCCACATGTCTACATAGAGTTTGATTATTGTAGGTATGTATTTTGCTAAAGTGTATGACCATGCTTAGGTTATGAAATATATGTATTGTGAGGCCCAAGAGGAAAATAAAAGGTCATATTATCGGGGTAGTTTTAGCGAAAGCCGTAGTGGCTCACAGTTCAGAGGCAGTGGTCCTCAAGGTTGGTACCCTCCGATCAACTGTATCAATATTATGGTTAGTCTAGTAGGCCTATTTAGGCTATACTTTAGACTACTAATTGATGCCAGTCTAGTTACAGTGATTATTCTGGATAGATTAGTGGTCAGCCTCCAAAAGGTTCATCTTCTAGGTATTCTAGCCATGGTTGTTATTCTGGGGTATTCAAATATTTTGGGTTCAATACAACGTTAGGGTCACATTATGGTTATGATGCCTTCGGCTATTTCTTGAGAGAGTTCCCCAGTCATGGAGCGATGGTTCCTTCAACTCAGAGTATTCTACCGCTTATGGAAGTATATACCCCAGCTAAAAGTGGTATGATTAGTCATTGGGGTTGCCCATAGGGTGATCAAAGATATCCCTATGTAGGTAGGACAGGAGATCATTCAGGTGCCTAACCAGGTGGCGGGCATGGTCATTTTTATGCTATACCTACTAGGCTCAAGGCCGAGTTTTCTGATGTTGTAATCACAAGTATGATTTTGGCGGGCCGTCATTCAAATTTTTATTATTTGATTTGAGTTTCATGTATTCTAATGTATATTCTTATTATTCCCCACGACTAGAGTTGTCTTGAGATTCTTTATCTATGCCATTATGTGTATCTACTCTCTTGGGTGATTATTTACTAATAGGTTGGGTTTATAGCTCATGTGTTATGACTATTTGAGAGTTTGATACTTAGGCTAATCTTATTATATTATACATAATAGATTTTGATATGGTTTTAGGCATGGATTGGTTATCCCACTATCATGCAATTTTAGATTATTTGTCTAAGATTACTTCCTTAGGCATGCCTGACATACCCCTAATTATGTGGAAGGAATCTATTAGCTAAGATCTGACGGGAATTATTTCTTATTTGTGCTAGGAGACTTATTTTGAAGGGTGTCGAATCTTATCTTGCTTATACTCATGATGCTAGCATGGAGAGTCTGTCATTTGACTCTGTCCTTATAGTCCACAAGTTTGTTAATGTTTTCCTTAGAAAATCTAGATGATTTTCTTCCTAAGCTTGATATTGAGTTTGTTATTGATCTTGAATCGGGTACCTGACCTCTTTTTGTGGAACCTTACCATATGGCTCCTACCAAGTTTAAGGAGCTAAATACTTAACTATAGGGTCTTCTCTATAAGGGTTTTATTAGATGGAGTGTGTATCCTTAGGGTTCTCCTATCTTGTTCTTGAAGAAAAAATGGTTCTTTGCATATGTGTATTGATTACAGACTACTTAATAAGGTGACTATAAAGAATCGGTATCCTATGCCTCACATTGATGATTTATTTAAGAAGCTTCAGGGATAAATTGTGATCTCTAAGATTGATTTGAGTTTCAATTACCATCTGTTAAGAATATAAGCCAAGGATATATCAAATACAATCTTTAGGAGTTGTTTGGCCATTATAAGCTCCTGGTGATGTCTTTTGGGTTGACTAATGCCCCATACGCATTCATGGATTTGATGAACTATGTGTTTAGGACTTCTTTGGATTTTTTTGTGATTGTGATTATTGACAATGTCCTTGTATATTTGAGGAGGAGAGAGAAGCACATGTTGTATTTGAGTATTGTTCTCTAGACTTTGAGGGATCGTAGTCTCTTTGCTAAATCCTCTAAGTGTGAGTTTTGGCTTGTGTTGGTGACATTTCTTTGATATGTGGCATCTAATGATAGGATTATGGTGGATCCAGTAAAGATTGAGGCTATTCATGATTGGGCTAGGCCTATATCTCCATCTGAGGTTTATAGCTTCATTAGTTTGTCCGATTACTATAAGCGATTCATTGATGATTTTACTACTATTGCAGCACCGATGACTTGATTGACCTAAAAGGATGTTCCTTTCTAGTGGTTTGAGGAGTGTGCATTGAGATTTGGGAGGCTTAAAGGATTTCTCACTTCAGCTCCTATATTGTCTTTTCCTGTAGAGGGCAAGGGATTCACCCTATATTATGCTACTTCTGGTGTTAGTTTTGGTTGTGTGTTAATTCAATAGGGTTAAGTTATATCATATTCATCGAGGCATTTGAAAATGCAAGAGCAAAACTACCCCATTCATTATCTAGAGTTGACGACAGAAGTTTTTGCACATAAGATTTGGAGGCATTATCTTTATGGCATTTATTGTGAGATTTTCATGGATCATCATAGTCTTTAGCATCTTATGACCCAGATAGAGGTTAATTCTAGATTGCGTAGGTGGATGGAATTGCTTAAAGATTATGACATCTCTATTTTAATCATCCAGGCAAGAAAAATGTGGTACCAGTCACCTTGAGCCAGAAGGCAGTTAGTATGCACAACTTTGCTTCTATCTCCATTTCTCAGAGGTCACTGGCATAGGATATCCAGTCCTTAGCCAACTTGATGGCTATCCAACTTGATGGTGCAACTAGATATTTCAGACACCAAGAGGATTCTAGCTAGTGTTGTGGCAATGTCTACCTTATTTGAGCAGATTCAGAGTTGTCAACATGAGGATATAAAGCTTTGCATCACTCATGATCAGGTATTGTGTGGTGATTCCAAGAGGTATACCATATATTCTAAGAGTGTTATGAGATTCGATAACCGCATTTGTAGTTTGAGGGTTGGAGATTCGATTCAGTTGATTTTGGATGAGGCTCACAACTTTAGATATTCTATTCACCCAAGTATAACTAAGATGTATAGATATTTGAGGCAATATTATTAGTGGAGTGGTATGAAGAGAGATATGGTTAACTTTGTAGATCATTACCTATTTTCTCAGCAGGTGAAAGCCGAGCATCAGAGACTTGATGGCTAGATTTAGAGGTTGCCTATTTCAGAGTAAAAGTGGCAGCGGATTACAATGGACTTTGTTAATGGGTTTCCTCACACTTCTCATGGTTCCAATGGTATTTGGATCATTTTGGATCGGTTGACCAAGTCGGTATATTTTATTCCTAGTTAGATGCCCTTTAGTGCTGAGAGAGTAGCCCATATCTATGTTCGTGAGATAGTCCATTTGCATAGAGTGCCCATATCTGTCATTTTAGATTGAGTTTTGGTGTTTACTTCTAGGTTTTAGAGAAATTTTTGGGAGAAGTTAGGTACTCAGGTGGATCTTAGTACAACCTTCCATCCTCAAACCACTGGCCAGTCAGAGAGGATAATTCAGGCTTTTGAGGATATGCTCCGAGCATATGTTATGGATTTTAAAGGTCAATGGGAGCAACATGTAGCATTGGTAGAGTTTGAGTCTAATAATAACTACTATTATAGTACTGAGATGGCACCTTTTGAGGGCTTATATGGTAAGCAATGCCGTTCTCCTATTGGGTGGTTTAAGACCTCCAAAGTTAGACCCATGGTACTGACCTACTTTAGGAGTCGTTGGATAGATTCAAGGTTATTCAAGATAGGTTGAGGGCAGATCAAAGTAGACAAAAGGCTTATATGGATCATAGACTTTGTGCCTTGAGATTTGGAATTGGTGATCGGGTATTCCATCGAGTATCACCTATGAAGGGTGTGATGAGTTTTAGGGGGAAAGGCATGTTCAACCCTAGGTATATTGGACCTTTTGAGAACCTTCACACAGTTGGAGAGGTGTAATATGAGTTAGCCTTACCCTTAGATTTTGTTACTATTTATCCAAATTTCCATGTTTCTATAATATGTGGTACATTCCAAATACATCCCGTGTACTTTGATAGGACCCAATCTATTTGGATGAGAGATTGACATTTGTGGAGAAGTCAGTACTCATATTAGCCATAGATGTCAGGTCGTTGCGCTCTAGAAAGATTCCAATGGTTAAGATTCAGTTTAGACACGACAAGGTAGAGGAGGATACTTGGAAGATCAATAGCAAGATGTGGATCCAGTATCCTCATATATTTGAAACTTTAGGTACATCTTAACCCTTTACTTTCGCAAACAAAAGTGTTTTTAGTAGTGGATATTTTAGTGACCCTTTAGGTCATTTTTTGTATTTCCATGTATTTTTAATTTTTAGAGCTTTCCTATAGCTACCTAAACTAATTTATGACTTTCTTGAGCTGAAAGTTTAGTTACCAGGCAGTACTTTTAGTTTTAGAGAAAATTCCCTATTTTAAGTCTTTCTGGTTTAAAATTGGCTGCCGAGTAAAACCGTAGTCAAACGACCTTGTATACTAATTCTAGAAGTTCTAACAACTTTGGAATGTTGGTCTTTTAGGCTAAGTGGATCCTTTGTTTGGGTTTCGAGGCCTCCACACTAATTTCAGACTATTGGCCGAAAGTTAAGAAAAATGACACTTGGGTGTGGGACCCACTTATTGTTGAAATAACCTTGGATTAAAATTTTGACTGTCATTGAGTCTGTAACGTCGAATTTGGTTGGGTAGCATAGTTAGTTTGTGTATATGTATTTTTCAACGAATCTCAAAGGGTAGGTAGAGACTAGGAAAAATTTCAAGTCTCCTATTGGTGCAGCCACTTAAGCTCCCTTTGGGTTGATAAAAGGTGGGGCGCCAAAGCGACCAGGATAGCCCAGCTGAGGGCCACTTAAGCAGCAAGAGGACCACTTAAATGGTAGGCGTGAAGGAAAGAGATGCCGCTAAACCAGCACTTGGCTGCAAAAATGGTGACTGCTTAAGCGGCCTAGTGTCTGCTTAAGTGGTACCTGTGTGGCCTTAAATACCCCTTTTCCCAATTTTCTCCCATTTTCAACACAAGTTAATGAGTAAAAAAGCCTAGAACACGTGGGAACTTGGGAGAAACATTGATAGGTGATTTTGGGGTGTTAGTAAGCTTGGATAACTCATTTCTTCTTTTAATTCTTGGTATATTTTCATCAATTTCATGGTTAATTTCCCTATTAATCCTCCAAATCCCTAGAATATTGGTTGGTTGATTGTTGCATCATTTAAGCTCAGAATTTTCCCAATCTTGAGGGTAAATGTGCCCTGAGCATAGACGGATGGATTGTCAATTTTGAAAGTGTAATTTCCAAGCGGGCCCCACTTGAGATTTACAAGTAATTTTGAAACCAAAGATGCAAATACAATATGGGTATTATTTTTCTCACATTAATGAGTAGATTATGATTTTGATACTGTGACATCTTATGAAAGCTTCTTGTAAAGGAAAATTGATGATTTAGCATATTTCTTCGAGCTTTTATTCGACGTCCAGGTAGGTTAGATTTACATTCCTCATAGATTGAGCTAATTCATAGTATATTTTTGATAATATGCTATATATGGGATGGGAATTAGGTCTTGGAGTTATAATTGATATAATTAGTACTATTTCAACTATTTAGACTATTATGAGACCGTAAATTAGGTGTAATTGACTTGGTTATTCATGTTTAGGTAGAATTGTTATCTTAGGGATAATTGTGGCTTATATAAGGTTGAGAAGTAAACTTAGATACCTTAGCTAAGTTTGGGTTAGAATTTGCTTTAAAATAGATTTTGGGGATTAGAAATGGGCCCCTCCGGGACACCTTATGCCAAGACTCTTGTTAGGTCCTTTTAGACATAACAAACATATTATATCCTTAAAGTTGCATATTTTATAGTTTGAAGAGATTAGATTTTTGATTCTTATGCTAGTTTGGTACTTGTGGGTTGACATGAGTTCCGGTTCAAGTTTAGAGACTTAGTGATATTGAGTTTCAATTCAAGTCTGACAAATGATGAGAATGATGATGATATGATTTTTGGTTGTAGTTTGACATGGAGAGTTTATTTATGGTATGTTATGTCACAGTAAGATTCACAGTTATGGCTTGATATTTGGTAAATTTATGGAATTTTGGTCATTTACTTTCTTTGATTGTACCCTTCGAGCTTATGAGGGCCCGTGTCGGTTTATTTACACTGCGCTCTTACTATCTTATAGGGGCCAGTCTTGTAGTGTTAATTATGCTGTCTTCCATATTATATTTATTTCGATTATTTATTTATAGTATTGGATCTCCATTCCAAGTTTGCCCTTTTACCTTGACTTAACTTATTTATCTTGCTATTGTATTTACATTATGATTTAACTCAGTCGGCCAATGATGCCTACTGAGTACCTATGTCTTTTGTACTCATATTATATTTCTATACCTTTTTTGGTGCTGATTCGATTACTTTTGAACTTCACTGATGTGACAATCATTTTGTTTAGAGTTTGGAGGTAGGGTGAGCTCTCGAAGCCAGAGTTGCCCTTTTCTCCTTATTTTAGCCTTGATTAGTCTTTCATTATTCAAGACTGATGTATATTGACTATTATAGTACTTATGTTCCTTTTTGCTAATGGATATTATACTGACACTACTATGTCGTGGAATATTATTTCTATCTTATCTATCTTTCAGACTATTATTATTACTTGAATTATTTTTGTTACTCTTGTAAAATTATAGCTTTTATGATTTTTGCCACCAAATTATCCCATTTCTTCTATCTCTGAGCTATGATTTGGCTTATGGAATAAAGTAGGTGCCATCATGACTCGTAAATTGGGTCATGAAAATAAATCTTGATCCTTTTGGATCTAATTACTCTCTATACTATCTTTTTCAAATATTCTAAAAATATCTGATTTAGTCCATATGGATACATCATAATCTATCAAATACATTGCATTCCTGATGCATTATAAACAAATTAAGAGAGTTTAAAAAGGACAATAATGAAAATCTCCACAACTGGGGAACAATCACGCATCAAATGATTTTATGTCTTCTGGAGTATCCCAGATAATGCATAACAGATTCAAAATTTAAAATTCATATTTCAATCACTAGATCACAATAGTTCAAGCAAAAAATGATTGATTCCTTTCTTCTTTATTTTTAATTTCGGCTTTTTTCATGGTACATCATGAACACCTCAGTGTTGTGAAGGCATTTTGAAATATGGATTTTAAATATCAAATATGAAGGATACGGAAGTGATGAAATTGTTGTTGGAGAGAATGTAACTTATAGGAATTTGATTTCTGCAATCACAACTGAATTGGAAATTAATAGATCAAGGAAAAAAAAAGAAGTCAGATGTATTATAGAAGAAAATTCATCACCAATAGTGATTCATAATGATATCGGAATGAATCTTTATCTTGAGGTTAAAAGTTGTGTAATTGGATTTATAATGTATCTATTGTGCATTAGGACAACCAATAATGGTGCAGGCTAGATAATGTTTGAGGTAGACACTGGAGTTATTGTTTGTGTAGAAGGTATAAAAATGGAAGGCCTTGCACTAGATGTCCTTAGTTAGAAAATGTTAAGTTGTTGTGATAGAAATTGATGTTTAGAACTTAATCAGTGATTGAAAATATATGGTAGTTAAGAAGAAACATATTTACAAGGGAAAAGTGACTCTTGTATCTGTTATTGCCAATATAACACCCTAAAAATTCAAGCTAAGATTAGAACCATTATTAAGCATATATAGAACTAAACTTAGTGATTTGGTAGTATAAGAAGTGATTTATACATGAATTAAGGCCACAAATAACTCCTAGATCATAACCAAGTTGAAAGCTTCCTTACCGATTGAACTCTTATGTGAAATCTTTCAATAGTCAACTTCAAACAAGTAAAACTTCTATAATATAAGTTATTCTAAAGATCAAGACTCATATAATTAAAGGTCTTTGAGTTTTATTTCAAACATATCTGATTACCAATTAACCTACTACCTTAGGAAAAATCTATGCTCATTTTACCAGAGGACATCCATCTGCTAAAGAGTGATGACTTGAGTGACGACCCATCACTTGGGTGACACCTGTCAGGATTTGTCATCAAGATTAATCACTATGCTAAAAAAATGTCTGAAAATTGATGACATGAGGTGATGAGACATCATGGGGATAATGAGACATCACCCAATCCATTATATGGGACTATTTATAAATGTTAAAACATTTTCAAATAGGTTATTTGATATATTCCCACTCTTTTAACATCTAAAATATGTCTTTATAACTATTATGATGCTGAATATAAAACCTACACTATACTAAATCCCTCATTTACTAAAAATCAAGTGACACATAGCAAATCCAGAGCAAAAAAGGCGACTTCTTTTCTCTCTAAATCCAGAACTTAGAGTTTATAATCAAACTCAACTTCTCCAAATGTTAGTACAAGAATGTTCAGTAATTAGGTGTGTGGGTATTCAATAAAGGATTACTGTCACCCTCATACCCAAAATATAGTTTTAAATTATGATTCTCACTTACAATTTTTATTAACTCGTAATCTAGGTTACACACCCAATTTTACAAAATTCTTGAATTTCAATTCCCTCATGTGATTTTATTGTTATAGATCCCATTCAAGGTTATTATGCATGATTTTCATGGATTTGACTCAGGTATTTTAATATGTTAAGTATTAAGCATGCTTTATAGACTTCAATCTCTTTAAGAATTAATTCTGCATAATTTGATGGATTTCACTAAAAATTAGTTTGAGATGCCATGTTCCCATAAAATTTGGTATCTTTGAATACTTGTGACTTATAATCCCTTAGTATACTGAATAATTCATGATTTTGGATTTGTGTTAAGAAATTTCACATTCTATTCAGATTATAGAATTTTCATGAATAGTTGTATTCTTCAGAGATGCAGAGTTATGAACATCCAATGACTTAGGATATAATGCATTGTTATTTGAATAATCAGTACTTTAGTTTTCATGATTAAGAATGCTTTTAGATAAAGCACTTATCTTTCTATTTTATAACATTAGTATTATTAAGTATTTCAATATACCATAATTATTAAGATTTTTAGAGATAGTAATTGCATATAACTAGTTTCATGATTTCTATCATTCTCAATTATAGTAAATGAAACTAGTTTATGTATTTTATGCAGATTTCAATATGTTATGATCATATGTAAATGATTACGAGAGTAGTACTTAGCATCTAGAGGACACAAGTTCATGCAACCCAAGTCTAAAACTTTGTGCCACCATAGGTAAAAAGGGTCCTCGCTAATTGAAAGTGTTTTCCTTGACCAAATGGGCTCATAAGTGAATTCATGCCAATAAAGTTCTTACCCTTTGAAAGCAATAGAACACCCTCCCAACTTAGGTTACATGTTGGATTCTATGTTTTCTCACATGATCTTTATTTGTTACGAGTTTCTCTAATAATTTTTAACTCAGTATTTGTACATGACCCTTCATTTGGCTTTACTTACTTTTATATTATGACTTTTTAGACTAACAATCCATATCAGTATACATGTATTTCAAATAGGGTCATTGTACTATAGTTTAACTCTTTGCATTCTGCATAATTTTACAATATGTTATGCATTTGTTTTAAATCATATGAAGTATTTATTCTTCTATAGCTTTCCAATTTTTTTGAAATATTTTCGCTCATAGTTCTGAGATTTCACTATACCTTATAACTATTATATACAAATAGTTTTTAAATGCATATTTCAATAAATGTTTATGCCCTTACTTTTAAAGTAGATTTTAGTATTTTCATGAATAATGCATAGCTGACATACTCAATAAATTCAAAAGTACTTAGACATACCTTTTCTACCTACATCTGTTATGTGATGTGGATTAAGGTGCTTACTATTATGATCATAGTCAGTCAGATCATAATTTCCAGCAGAAGGTGATGAGTTCTCTTCATTTGAGGACTCAATTTAATTATAGTTCTAGTATTTTATTTTGATTCATATGTATTAATTTGGGATAGCTTGAGGTCATTTCCTAACTACCTATAGTTAATTTTAGTAAAGGCTTCATAAATAATCAATCAGAGTTATTGCATGTAGTTTTACTTTTTTTAGATTATAATGTTGTAAGCTCGTAATAGTAATATATTGAAACAACCTATCTCATGATTATGCTTTTGTTCATTAATTTTGACTCTTATTCATGTTCATATTTAATTTCTCATGCATTATGATAGTAGCATGGGTTAGTTTGAGATCACTTATGGTTCTAAGTACCATGTTATGACTAGGGGTTAGTCTCATGTCGTGAAAACCTTGGTATCAAAGCACAAGGTTCAAGTGTCTTAGGGTGTTTATGAAGTCATGTCTAGTAGAGTCTTACGAAATGGTAGAAAGTGTATGTTCTTTTCTCTAAGAGGCTATTGGGTATGTAGGAAATATGTCTTTTGTTCCATATTCTAGATCGTGCAATAGATATATTCTCTAAGGAATTTATACGAATCCAAGCATTTCTCTATTTCTACTATCTGCTCCTTACTTTTATATAGTGAAAATCATCATTCCTAAACTTTACATTGATTTTGTTTTCTCAGACAGTCCCTATAGATAGTTATGAGATTTCACACAAGCTTGAGAGGATCCCATCAGTGCCTTTACATTTAAAAGTTTTAAGAAGTTCACTCTTGTTTATAAGAATTATATAGTGATCCAAATTTAGACGTGCTCTTAAATCCCTTCTCAGAATCCTATATCAGAATGACCTTAAGTTAAGAGCATGAGCCTAGAGGTGTAGTAGTAGTAGAGTGGGGATAGTATTATTAAGAGTTAGTAGATGGAGTTATGTATCCATTGAGCCAGCAATGTGTTGTGTAAAATTTATGGTAACACTTTGAGAGAGATTTACCAGTTAAGAAGGCTTAGAGTATCAATGCTTTAGCACGAAACAAGCGTAGGTGGTTACTATAAAAATAGAGAAGCTTGTTAGGATGAGTATTTTCATAATATTTTGAGTAGACTAGTGTTCCCTAACTTCTCTCCAGTACTAGTAAGTTGGTGTAGTGTATGAAGAATTGTATAGCTATCCATGTTAAGTGTTTGTCCCTAAGTGTGGATTATGGATGATCAGGCTCATAGACAGAAGAATTTTGAATTCTAAAAGAAAAAAATATGTACTCAGGGTATTGTGACAATTTAGAAGATTCTAAATTAGTAAGTGTTTAAGTTATAGCATGATAAGTATTAAAGTTAGGGAGGGTTAAGAGTTGTATCTCACAAGAAAGTACTAGTAGCAAGTTTTACACATTTAGATATAGTACTTTAGAGGAGTTTAGTATTTATGAGTATATTTATACCCCACACACCAGAGTAAAGTGATTATAGTTTATTTTACATTTTATTGAAGAGGTCTATTGTAAGACCCCGCAAAATTTCTAGCTTAATTCAGTCCTTTAAGGTTGTTAAGGGGTCCAAGACTTAGAAAATTCTAGCTAAGTTTCAACACTTAGTTTATTTTTAGCCTTCGAAAGTTGGCAATCTCATTTTGCGACTGTAAAGTCCTTTAAATGCTTATATCTTAGTTATTTTGTGATCAGGAAGGTCAATAGGTGTTTTTGGAAAAGTTTTAGATTTTTCAAACCTCGTTTAGTCCATGTTTGAAATCCCAAAATAGAGGACCAACGTGATCTTGGTGCACCGCGTTGCCTATCGCATTGGTTAATATTATCCTTATCTACCAGCGTGCTATTCCAGTGACCCAACGCGATCTTGGCATGATACGTTGGATATCACATCAATGCCATCGATGCCCTGCATAGTATATCGCATCGATAACCCAGTTTTACTCATTAAAACACCACATTCTTAGTGGTATTTGGGTCTTTACCCCCAACTCTCAGCCCCCAAAACACAAAATTTATCCCCTTTAGTGGCATAATTCAATCATTATTCATAAAATCCTCAAGAACAAAACCCTAGGGCTATTAATCAAATAATCAAATTCAAGAGATTTCACCATCAATCTTTCCAAATTCAAGCAATAAGGTATGTAAAGTGTTTATCCAAGGGTCCCTTCCACCCTTGGAGTTCAAGAAACCTTTTTCAAACTTGAAATTATGATTTTCATGTTGTGAATTATATTATATTCATGATAATGCTATGGTATGGTTTTCATGTTGGGTTCTTTATTGAATTTCATGAAAGTATGATAGCATGTGTGTTGAATTATATTTTACCCAAGTTGAAAAAACTCAAATTGTGGATTAATGCTTGTAGTCATAATGAATCAATATGGTATTCATGCTCAAGTACAATATTATGAGTTCTAGGTGTTTGATAAAATGCTTAATTTGATTAATGGTACATTTGTGATACCTTGGTAACCCAAATGTTGATTTCATGTCATTATAAGATGTTAAACTTCCATCATGTTAAGGTTATGCCTTTTAAATATTTGTGGAATGCCTATGTGAATTAAATGGTGTATTTTAATACTTTAGCATGCATTCGTATACGTGTACAAGTCAATGACTTCCAAGTAGTTGATGAAATTCCTCATTGATTGTATTGTGAATGGCTGAATACTGCCCTATATTCAAGAATTGTCATGTCTTATTATTATTTATGCTATTGAGTCTTGGGGGTATTTAATACCCGATAATTTAGCTGTGTACCTAGAGCCAGTGTTAGTTATAGAATAGTCTCAGTCATGTAACGATCAGTAGTACTCTAGTTCAGTTACAAAACTCAGAAAAACTCAGTATCAATCTAGTCCTATTCAGTATTCAGTTCAGTCCTCCATAATCTTAGTCAACTAATAGAACTCAATAGTATTCCATCAGTCAATGGAACTCATTGAACTCAATTCAGTTCAGTTAATTAGTACAATCAGTAACAGATCAGTCCAGCCTAGTATGAACTATGAAATTAGTCTAGTAACTATTCAGTTGGAAGTAGGATTCAGCACCAAGTGAACCTAAGTACGGGGGCTCGCACGCCAGTAGAGGGTGTGATCTTTAGAAGAAATCCTTGCATTCTACAACTATGTAGCCAGCTTAGGTTGAGATATAACCCTACGAGTCTAGGGTTAATACATCTTATTCAATTTTTCCTACCAGCAAGGGGTTAATGGAAGAGCTTCCTGTCAGAGAGAGTTAACTCATAGTTTGTCTTTACCCGTGGCACGGTACTGACATCCTTCCAACTAGGGTTACAGGTTTGACCCCAAATAGTTCAGAAAGGTGCATGTCAGTTAGATGATTACCTTCCATAGTATCAGTCTCAGTCTTCAGTAAAGAACTCAAATAGTTCTACAGATTTTAGGACTATCAGATACAGTCACTCAACTTAGTACGGAACTCAGCTAGTTCCATCAAAATCAGGATTGCCAGACATAGTCACTTAGTTATTAGTTATCAGTAATCCATGTTATCAGTAAATTCAATATTCAGAATCCTTATGACTTTAGTTACAGTTATGTATTCATGCATGTATTGTCACGCAGTCATGTTTATGCTATTCAGTCAATTATAGTTCATGCATATGAACCCTTGCATTCATCCATACCTCACTTTTAATACCAGTACATTCACACATACTGACACATACTTTTATTTTACACTATGGTGTTTTATTCCATAGGTTCAGACGCACAGGCTTCAGAGCACTCTTAGCAGATCAAACTTTCGCCAGCAGTAGTGGACTAGTAGTAAGTCCTCATTATTTGATGATATTCTTTTATTTCATTATCTCATTATATTCCACAGTTTAGTAGATAGAGTTAGTTGGCGGATTGTGCCCTCGACTCCTTAATCACACAGTTTAGTTTACAGGCTTTCAGACTAGATGTTCAGACAGTTATTCAGTTTTTCAGCATTATTGTTCAATTTTGATATTGAGGTACCTATTTCAGTTTTGAACCTTATGGCATTTCAGCCCATTATTCTAAATTATTCAGTATTATTATTCTATATCGCAGCAGGTACCAGTCATACGTTAGCTTATGTTTCTTCTAGATTATGAGCACTGTGTAGCATCCGGGGTGCCAAACTCAGGGCGTTACAAACTTGGTATTAGAGCCTAAGGTTCAATAGTGTCCTAGGAAGTCTGAAATTCGTATCTAGTAGAGTCTTGTGCATGGGTGTGTAGCGTGCCACATTTATGTATAGGAGGCTATGAGGTGTTTTAGGAATAGTTTCCCTTCTTTTAGTTTTCATGTCGTGTGAGTGAACATGAGCTCTAGTTAAACTCTCTTTCTAATCCTGGTTTCTCTTTTATTTACAAAAAATTCCTTCAAAAAGGACTCAGGGAAGAGGAACGGGAGACCAGCCAGCCCCTCAGCCCAACCAGCCCAATCCTTTGGGCCAACATATCTCCTACGTGGAGTTCAAAGCAGCATTTACCACCTCAGCTCATTCAGTTTCTGCTCACAATGAATGTTTAGCTACTGTTCTGGCCAACCTAATGGCGAATTTTGCTACATCCAAGATTCAGGACATCACTCGAATGAACCTTTTATTTTTTCTGGGTCAGTCGAGGACCCTTAGGAGTATCTTGATAAGGTGAAGACATTACTAATATTATGGGGTTTACTTCTATAGATAGTGCTGAACTAGCTACATACCAATTATAGGATATCGATCATACTTGGTTTAAATAGTGGAAAGCATAGAGGTTTGTAGATGCAGGGCCTATTGAGTGAGAGGAGTTTGCCACTGCCTTTCTAGATAGATTCTTTCCCCTAGAGCTAAGAGAAGCTAAGGTGTTAGAGTTTATTAATCTGAAGCAAGGCAACATGACAGTGAAAGAGTATTTTCTCAAGTTTACTTAATCACCTAGATATGCTCCTCATGTGGTGGTAGACATCAGATCCAGAATGAATAAGTTTGTGTTTGGGGTAAATGATAGTGTGGTCAAAGAGTGCAGGACCATAAAGTTGATTAGTGAGATGGACCTGGCTAGGCTAATGATCCATTCTCAACAAATAAAGGAGTAGAAGAATAAGGAGAGAGAGAAGCACAACAAGAGAAATAGAACATCTAGTTTAAACTTTGCTCAGCCTAAGTTAGAGGGTGGGAATTGTTCTCAGTTCTACCTAAAATCTTCAGTTCCAGCTCTGTCCTCAGCTAGTGTTCCAATGCTAAAATTTAGAGATGGTAATAGAGATTAAGTGGCAGGATCTAAGTCTTAAGGTAGTGTTAGCAGTGCCCAAACTAATCCTCTTTATCAGACTTATGGCAAGATCCATCAGGGTATTTGCAGAGCTGGCAGTGATGTTTGTTTCGGGTGTGGCAAGCCAGACAATAGAGTCAGAGATTATCCCTAGTCAGGTTCTCAGGGTCAGCAAAAACGTTGTCCAACTCAGTTCGGTGGCCCGAATTAGCAGGGTTCCTCATCCAGTGTCACTAGTGGGCAACATCCAAATAGACTCTACGCTCTTCAATCCCGACAAGATCAGGAAAGTTCTCCTAATGTGGTCACTGGTACATTACAAGTTTATCACTTACATGTTTATGCTTTTCTAGATACAGGAGCTCCTTTATCTTTTGTTACATCGTATAGAGCAGTTGATTTCAGAGGTAGTCTCAAAATTCTAACAGAGCCCTTTTTAGTTTTTACCCTAGTGGGTAAGTCTATCAGAGCCCAGCGGGTATACAAGAACTGTTCGGTTATGATATCTCAGAAAGTCACTTTAGTAGATTTAGTTGAATTAGAGATGACTGATTTCGACATAATTTATGGCATGGATTAGCTTCATTCCTACTATGCCTCAGTTTCAATTTTTGAATGAACCCATCCTAGAGTGGGTAGTACTTCAACATTCAAGAGTCAGCTTATTTCTTACCTTCGGGTGAGAAAAATGATATCTAAGGATATGTATATCACTTTGTGCGAGTTAAGGACTCCAGTTTAAAAACCCCTACTCTTGAATCAGTGTTTATAGCATGTGAATTCCCTGATTGTTTCTCGAAGATCTTCCTGGAGTTCCTTCCAAAAAGGAAAGTGATTTCGGTATCGATCTTCTCCCAGATACTTAGCCCATTTCTATTCTTCCATATAGAATGGCACCGGCAGAACACATAAAATTGAAAAAACAATTGAAGGATCTCTTATATAAGGGACTCATCAGGGCCAGTGTGTCCCCGTGGGGTGTACTAGTCTTATTCATGTGCAAGAAAGATGTTTCTCTTAGAATATGCATTGACTACCTCTAATTAAATAAAGTCACGGTAAAAAACAAGTCTCCCCTTCCCATAATTGTTGACTTGTTTGACCAACTTCAGGGCGTTAGTTACTTTTCATAGATAGACCTCAGATCAGTCTATCATCAACTCAGAGTCGGAGAATGTGACATCCTGAAGACAGCCTTTAGAACTCGGTATGGTCCCTTCAAATTCTTAGTCATATCCTTTGGCCTTACTAATGTCCCAGCAATTTTCGTGGACTTGATGAACTGTGTGTTCAAGCAGTACTTGGACATGTTCATCATAGCTTTCATAGATGATATTCTGGTTTACTTCGACAGTGAACATGATCATGCAAACTATCTCAGAATAGTATTGTAGACTCTAAGAATTCATCAGTTATTCGCCAAATTTAGTAAGTGTGAATTTTGGATAAGATCACTAGAATTTCTTGGCCATATCATTTTCGGTGATGGCATTAGAGTTGATTCCCAAAAGACTGAGGCAGTGAAAAAATAGCCCAAACTCATCTCTCCATCAAATATCAGGAATTTCTTGGGTTTGGCTGGCTATTACCGCAGGTGTATTGAGGGATTTTCATCTATTGCATCCTCTATGTCCAGATTTACTTAGAAGAAAGTCAAGTTCCAGTGGTCAGATTCTTGTGAGAAGTATTTTCAGGAGTTGAAGACTCAACTTACCTTAACCTCAATCTTGGCTTTACTAAATAGTTCAAATGGCTTTGTGGTGTACTTAGATACATTCAGGGTAGATTTGGCATATGTCCTTATGCAGCATGGTAAGGTCATAGCCTATGCCTCCAGACAACTTAAGCCCCTTGAGAAGAATTATCCTACTCATGATCTTGAGTTAGCAGCGGTATTCTTTGCCTTAAAGATTTGGAGGAACTATTTGTAATAGGTGCACATTGATGTGTTCACTGGCCATAAGAGCCTCCATTATATGTTCTCTCAGAAAAATCTAAACCTCCATCAGAGAAGGTGGTTAGAATTATTGAAAGACTATGACATAAGTGTCCTTTATCATCTGGGTTGATGCTCTCAGTAGAATGTCTATGGTTAGTGTTGCTCATGTTGAGGACAGTAAGAAGAAGTTAGCCTAGGAAGTACACGAGTTAGCCCGACTAGGTGTTCGCTTAGTCGGCTCAGCAAAAGATAGTATATGGGTGCAGAGTAGTTTAGAATCATCTCTAGTTTTTGAGGTGAATGAGAAATAGGATAAAGATCCCATTTTAGTCAAGTTGAAAGAATTAGTCAAGGATCAGAAGGTTGAGGTTTTCTCCCAAGGGGGAGATGGTATTCAGCGTTGTCAGGGTTGTCTATATATGCTAATTGTTGATGACTTGAGATAATGAATTCTTACATAAGCATATGGTGCGCGTTACTCTATTCATCCAGAGGCCATTAAGATGTACCACTATTTATGGGAGATCTATTAGTGCAGTGGGATGAAGAAAGATATTGTAGAATTTGTGGCTAAGTGTTCAACATATCAGCAGGTTAAGATTGAGCATTAGAAGCTGATTTGGTCCATGTAGGAGTTCAGTATTCCTACTTGAAAGTGGGAAGAAGTGAAAATGGACTTTGTGATGGGTTTGCCTCGTACTCATCATCAACATGATTTAGTTTGGGTTATTGTTGACAGAATAACCAAATTAGCTCATTGCCTTCCAGTCCATACCTTTTATTTAGCCGAGGATTATGCCAAACTCTATATTAGAGAGTTGGTTAGATTGCATAGTGTTTCATTGTCCATTATCTCAGATAGAGGTACCTAGTTCACCTCTCATTTCTGGAAAGCATTCCAAAAGGGTCTTGGCACCCGAGTTCACCTTAGTACAGCTTTTCACCTTCAAACAGATGGTCAAGCAGAAAAGACCATTTAGACTTGAGAAGATATGCAGTGAGCGCATGCGATAGATTTTAAAGGTAGTTGGGATGACCACTTGGCTTTGATTGAGTTTACATACAACAACAACTATCATTCTAGTATTAAGATATCTTTATTTGAGGTGCTTTATGGGAGAAGGTGTAGATCTCCCATTGGCTAGTTTAAAATGGGTGAGGCCACAGTAGTAGGGCCTGACTTGGTATTCGATACCTTAGAGAAAGTTCAGTTGATCATAGAAAGGCTTAAGACAGCCTAGAGCTGACAGAAATTGTACGCTGACATGCACAGAAATGATCTTAAGTTTGAGATTGGTGATTTTGTGTATTTGAAAATATCTCCCATGAAGGGAGTGAGGAGGTTTGGCAAGAAGGGAAAGATCAGTCTCCAATATGTCGGTCCCTTTAAAATCCTCAGTCGCTTCGGCAAAGTAGCTTATGAGCTCGAATTGCCTTCAGACCTATCTTCAGTCCATCCACTGTTCCATGTCTCCTTGTTTAAGAAGTGAATAGGTTACCCAACAGTCGTAGTCCCTACAGAGGGCATAGATATTCAGAACAGATTCTCTTTCAAAGAGATTCCAATCAAAATCCTTGACTATCAGACTCGCAAACTGAGGAATAAATAAGTCCCTCCAGTCAAACTTCTTTTGCAAAATCATTCCATTGAGGGAGCTACTTGAGAAGAAGAAGTAGATATACGGACCAAGTATCCTCACCTTTTCTCCACTAATTCAGACTCAGCCTAAGGTACTGGCTCTCCAGACCATGTATTCATTTATTAGATATGCATGATCAGTATGAGAAACTCAGTTTATCATTACTCCCAGTCATGCATTCATAAATCCGCTCAGTTATGTATTCATGCATCAGATATGCATGTTCAGTATGAAATTCAGCATGTCAGTAATATAAGTCCTATTGTCATGTCCCATATGTTCATACCCAATAAGTAGATTCAGCCTACTAGTACTCCCAGTTCAGTCAGTCTCATCGAGGATGAATGTTCCCAAGGGGGAGATATTGTACGAACCCATAAAATTTCTAGCTTAATTCAGTCCTTTAAGCTTGTTAAGGGGTCCCAAACTTAGAAAATTCTAGCTAAGTTTCCAAACTTAGTTTATTTTTAGCCTTCGAAAGTTGGAAATCTTATTTCGTGACCTTAAAGTCCTTTAAATGTCTATATCTTAGTTAATTCATGATTAGAAAGGTCAATAGGTGTTCCCGGACAAGTTTCAAATTTTTCAAACCTCGTTTAGACCATGTTTGGAATCCCTACATAGTAGACCAATACGATCTTAGCATGCCACATCGCCTATCGTGTTGGTTAATATTTTCCCCAGCTACCAGCGTGCCATTCCAGTGACCCGGTGCAATCTTGGCACGACGAATTGGATATTGCATCGATACCATCGGCGGGCCGTATTGTATATCACATCGAGCCCAGTTTTACTCATTAAAACACCATATTCTAGGGGGTATTTAGGTCTTTTTCCCCGACTCTTAGTCCCTAAAAATGGAATTTTCCCCTTTAGAGGCATAATGCAATTATTATTTATAAAATCCTTAAGAACAAAACCCTAGGCTATCAATCCCAGAATCAAATTCAAGAGATTTCACCATTAATCTTTCAAAATTCAAGCAATAAGTTATGTAAAGTGTTCATCCAAGGGTCCCTTCCACCCTTGGAGTTCAAGAAACCTATTTCAAACTTGAAATTATGATTTCTATGTTGTGAATTATATTATGTTCATGATGATGCTACGGTATGGTTTCCAAGTTGGGTTCATTATTGAATTTCATGAAAGTATATTAGCATGTATGTTGAATTATGTTTTCCCCAAGTTGAAAACACTCAAATTGTGGATTAATGGTTGTAGTCATAATGCATCAATATAGTATTCATGCTCAAGTACAATATTATACCTTGTAGGTGTTTGTTAAAATGCTTAATTGGATGAATGGTGCATTGTGATCCCTTGGTGTAACGCCCCGAATCTAGAACCTAAAATGCTACACGGTGCTCATGTATAATATGGAAAACATGAACTGGAAGGTCATAAGGTTAAAAATTGAGACATAATATCTGATAAAAATATAACATCTGGTGGGGTATGAATTACCCAAAACAACTGAAAAACTAACTGAACACGATAGTCTGAAAGCCTCTAAACTGTCTGAATAAGGAGTTAATGGGACATGTCCCTAACTAACTCCAACTAATAAATTAATTAATGACAAAATAAAGTAATGATCATGTCCTCCAATGATGAGGACTCACTTCTAACTCTGACTGTAGAGACTGGAATACTACTGGTGCTCTTGAGCTTGTGTCCCTAAATATATCATATAAACCACCATAGTGTGAATGCGTCAGTACAATTGAATGTACTGGTATGTATGTGAGGTAGGCTAAATGCATAAGGTTCATATGCATGAACAATAATAATAACAGACTAACTATCATGAGTGTGATAATACATGCATAAGACATAATTACTGACACTGATACCTTGATAATCGGATTACTGAATCTGAATACTATAACATGAGTGAATGCATCTGATAGTCCTAATTTTGATGGAACTATCTGAGTTCCCTACTGTATCTGAGTGACTGTATCTGATAGTCCTAAAATTTTTAGAACTATCTGAGTTCTATTACTAAGACTGAGATTAAAGCTGAGACTGTGGGAAGTAGTTATCTAACCGATATACCCTATACTAAGCTAATTTAGGTCCAACCTGTAACCCCAGTTGGAAGGGTGTCAGTACCGTGCCATGGGTAAAGACAACTGCTATGGGGTCAGTCCTAATCTAGCGGGTAACCCCTGAGATCAGTTCCATACTAGTGGGTGATCCATGAGTATGTCAGTCCAATCTAACGGGTGACATCTCGTGCTTACGCTGGCTATGTAGTTTTGGAACTTAGGGATTGCTTCTAGGGATCTCAGTCCTATCTAGTGGGTGAGCCCCCAGCTGTAGGCTCACTCGGTGCTGAATCCTACTCCCATCTGAAAGACACTGAACTGATTAACTGAACTAAACATGGGCTGAGTTTACTGAATTTCCTTTAATTGGAAGAATACTAAAAATATCTAATCACTGACTGAGTTCATGAGAACTAATGGGATTACTGAAGTACTGAGCTTTCCTGAGTCACATGAGTGACTGAGTTCTATGGATCATGGCTTGACTGCGAAAATCATGAAAACATGACACTGGCTCTAGACACACAACCATACTTTTTGGGTACAAGTACCCCTAGGATTCGATAGGAGGAAACTGACATAGCATGGCTTACTTGAACTCATGACCAACAACACAATTCATAATTCATATATAGAAGCACTTCATCAAACATGTGATAAGCATAAACTTGTACATAAATTGGGATTTCATAATATCATGGTAGTTAGGCACTTTTCCTTCATATAGTCACTTAATTAAACACATAATAGGCCTAATATATGTAGACAACATTATACAACTATTAAATATCATTATTCAACTTCTAATTTTAACATCCTAGGGTTTAATCATAGGTTTACATGAATATACATCTATACAAATCAATTCCATATAACATTGATCACCCAACATGGATTTAAATTCAATTGATCATTCTTAGCATAAACAAAACAAACCCAATATGAAATTCATAAAGATATTCATAAACTTGAACTTAGAAAAGAGATTCTTGGGCTTCATGGATGAAAGAAGTCCATGAATGAACACTATGCATACCTTAGTTCTTGGTTTAGCGAAGATTGATGCAGAGACATTCTTGAACTTGAATCTTCTATGAAAAACCCTAATGTGTTATTAAGAGGATTTTGAGAGAATAGAGTTTATTTTGGTGTAATGGAGGCTCAAATCAGTGTTTTAGAGCTTATATCGGTAGGGAAATTGACCCTTTAAACCCAAGGACATGTATTTTAATTCTTGTGAAAATTTTTTGATTTTCATCCTTGGCGCGACATGGCACTATCGCGCCAAGTCACTGGAACTGGACAATTGGGAATCTGCATGGTGGTGCGATACGGAGCTATCGCGTTGCCTCTTTGTTTCAGACTTGGAAGTTTGGCTCGACGTGAAAATATTGCGGAGTAACACTAGAAATTAACTATTGCCATTTAAGCTGGCACCGCGATGCGCTGATTGCTCTGGTGATACACTGTCTCACTATAAGGTTTCTTACTCTTCATTCGAGTGTTGAATTTGGGAGAATTTGGTATTGATGGAAACGTTATTAAATTTCCCACATAAATCTTGAAAATACCATATGTAAAAAAGTGGGTTCATCTTTAAAGAAAGTTTTTAACATTTTTGGGATGATTTTAAGCTAGGTAGAAGTACGGGTTATTACACTTGGTAACCCAAATGTTGATTTCATTTCATTACAATGTGTTTAAACTTTCATCATGTTAAGGTTATTCCTTTAAAATGTTTGTGGAATGCCTATGTCAATTAAATGGTGTATTTTAATACTTTAGCATATATTCCTATCCATGTACAAGTTTATTATTTCAAAGTACTTGATCAAATGCCTCATTGATTGTATTATGAATGGTTGACTATTGTTCTATATTTAAGAATTATCATATCTTATTATTATTCATGCTATCGAGTCCTGAGGGTAATTAATACTCGATAATTTAGCTGTATGCCTAGAGCCAGTGTCAGTTACAGAACAGTCTCAGTCATGTCACGATCAGTAGTACTCTAGTTCAGTTGAACTCAGTAAAACTTAGTATCAATCCAGTCCCATTCAATATTCAGTTTAGTCTTCAGTAATCTCAGTCAGCTAACAAAACTCAATAGTATTCCATCAGTCAATAGAACTCAGTAAACTCAGTTTAGTTTAGTTAATCAGTATAATCAGTAATAGATCAGTCCAGCCTAGTATAAACTAGGAAATTAGTCCAGTGTCTATTCAGTTGGGAGTAGGATTTAGCACCGAGTAATTCTTGTATTCCAGAACTATGTAGCCAATGCAGGTTGAGATATAACCCTATGAGTCTAGGGTTAATACATCTCATTGGAGTTCTTCTACCATTGAAGGGTTTACGGAAGACCTCCCTATCAGAGAGGGTTAACTCACAGCTTGTCTTTACCTGTGGCATGGTATTGACACCCTTCCAACTGGGGTTACAGGTTGGACCCCAAATAGTTTAGAAAGGGGTATGTCGGTTAGATAATTGCCTCCAACAGTCTCAATTTCAGTCTTCAGTAAAGAACTCAAATAGTTCTACATATTTTAGATTTATCAGATATAGTTCCTCAGCTCAGTATGGAACTCAGCTAATTCCATCAAAATCAGGAATGTCAGACATAATCACTTAGTTATCAGTTATATCAGTTATTAGTAAACTAAGTATTCAAAATCCTTATGACTTTAGTTATAGTTATGTATTCATGTATGCATACTCACGCAGTTATATTCATGTTACTCAGTTAGTTATAGTTCATGCATATGAACCCTTGCATTCAGCCATATCTCACTTTGCGTACTAGTACATTCACACATATTGACACATACTTTTATTTTGTGCTATGGTGTTTTATACCATAGGCTCAGATACACGGGCTCTAGAGCACCCTTAGCAGATCAGACTTTCAGCCAACAGCAGTGGACTAGTAGTGAGTCCTTATCATTCAAGGATATTCTTTTATTTTATTATCTCATTAAATTCAGCAGTTTAGTAGAAGGAGTTAGTTAGGGGATTGTCCCCTTAACTCTTTTTTCAGACAGTTTAGTTTAGAGGCTTTCAGACTAGATGTTTAGACAGTTGTTTAGTTTTTTAGTATTGTTGTTAAGTTTTGGTATTGAGATACCTATTTTAGTTTTATTTCAGTTTTGAACCTTATGGAATTTCATTCCATTATTCTGCATTATTTAGTATTATTATTCAGTATTGCAGCATGTAACAGTTATGGGTTAGCTTTTGGTCCTTTCAAATTATGAGCACCATGTAGCATCCTTGCTACTAGACTCAGGGCATTACATCTATAGAGTTAGAATGGTGGCTTAAATCTGAGAGGGAGATAATAGGACAAAGAGATAAGTCAAGTTTTGTGATTCTAGTAGTAATGCTACTAAGTTCTAGAATAGAGACGGGGAGGTAGATATATGGCCCATTCCTATTTTAGTAAATTTCTTTCTGTCAGTCTTTATGACACTCTACTCACGCCATATATGTCAGTGACATGATCATAACTCATATTTATGTAGTTCATACATAACTATTTCCATTTTTAGTTTCTAGTATAGGGAGTAATATTTCACTTAGTAGCTTGAATCATACTCCATAACTATGTGAATTCCTATCCCATGTCATATATATGATAACTCATTCACTTATGTTTTATAGTATGCTCAGTTCTAGGTACTCGTGATACGTCCTTAATGACTAATGAGATCACTGTACATTATGTATGCTCTAATATTAGATTTCTTAAACAAGTTCATTCATATGATATTTTACTTCTTAAGCCTCAGTTACCTGCCAAAGTTATGAAATCCTTAAGATTCCACAGTTTTCTTGATATACTGGTATCCTCATATTCTAATTATTTATGACCCTTCTCACGTTTTGATGGTGATGTTGATTGCAGTTGAGTCATAGGCTTGAATGATTTGCTGATATACATGCAGATAACAACTTATGGTAGTTAGTCACTATTTGATTAGGACTTAAGGTTGAATTTTTAAGGCCGCAAGGAGAAGTATGTGTTTTGATGATAGCCCCTAGTAGTTATAGAATATGGATGCATGCAGTTAAGAATAGTGTAGTCCTTTTTGTGGTAGAGCTTTATATCTCTGGGTTAGAATTTAATATAGTGAGAGATTTCAACTAGACTATACATAGAATTTATTAGCTATATGTGGTATGCCCTTAAGAGGATTCGATATTTCATCTAGTTAAGTGTGGTATATCCATAAGAAGGAGCATTGTTGAGAAATATTGCCAAGTTTAACGGTTATTAGTCACATTGCTAAAAGTATATTAGTCCTATTCTTACTTTCTACCTAAGATACTCTTATTTCAAGATTGGTAGTTTCAAAATAGAGGTGCCTCATGTTCAAATCTAAGTCGTCCCTATTCTGTTAGGTCAAATCAGCAAACTAGAATGCTTAGACCATGTTAGAAGCCTTTTTCATATATCTCACTCAGATCATGCCTTTGAGTCATTCCCCTAACGTTATTAGAGTTTCTGCGAAGGAACGTTTAAGGAAAAAACATTAATTTCATAGTAACTCTCAAAAGTTTTATGTCATAATCTATCACTTTACAGTCAATATTTACGTTCATGCTAGGAATTCTTTAGTTGACAAGAACTTTAATTATGATTCAGTCCTTAAACAAACAATTCAGCCAGAGATTAGATAGATAGTTCCAACAGTTTCCTGTCTTCCCTTCTAGTCGTACTCTTTTGATTCGATGTCTATGTCTATTCCATGCGAGTTTCAATGTGCATTTTTTTTGTACGTAAATAAAGTGGATCTTTATTTCCAGTCTAAAATCATTTCAAGATAATAATTTCCTTCTTATTTTATTACTTAGTCTCATGTGGCTAGTTGCTCATATGCATTAGTATGTATTAAAGAATTTAGCCCAGTTTATATCTCATTTATATACTCAGTTATCATGTTAGTACTAAGCTCTCATAACTCAGTGTTGGGATTATAGCTATTTCTCTATCCTTTTAGCTTAGTTGGTCTTCATTCAAGTATGAATGATCCCACGGAGAAGATATTGTAACAGTTCAAAAATTCAAGCAAAGTTTAGAACCATTATTCACCAATATATAGAACTAATCTTAGTGATTTGGTATAATAAGAAGAGATTTAGACATGAATTTAGGCCACAAGTAACTCCTAGCTCATAACCAAGTTGAAAGCTTCCTTACTGATTGAATTCTTATGTAGAATCTTTTCATAGTCAACTTTAAATGATAGTAACTTCTACAATATAAGGAATTCTAAAGTCAAGACTCATAAAATGAAAGGTATTTGATTCTTCTTTCCAACACATCTGATTACTCATTAATCCACTATTGTAGTTAAAAGTTACTCTCATTTTACCAAAGAATGATGTCTGCCAAATAGTGATGATCTGAGTGATGACTCATCAATTTAGTGATGACCCATAAGGCTTGGTCATCAATATTAAGTATTATTATCAAAAATTAAATGAAAAGTGATGATATAAGGTGACAATACATTATGGGGGTAATAAGACGTCGCCTAAGTTGTCAGGCGGTACTATTTTGTGTTGTTAAAAACATTGTCAAAGGGGTTATTTGGTATTTATCCACTCTTTTAACAACTAAAATATGTTTTTTTGAATATCCTCAGGTTTAATATAAATTCTAATGTACCCCAAACACCTTAGTAACTAAAAATCAAGGGACACATATTAAATTCGTATCAAAAATAGGAAACTTTTTTCTCTCGCAAGCAAGAACCTAGGATTCATCTTCAAGATCAAGTTCTCCAAACTTTAGTTCAAAAGTCTTCAATACTAAGGTATCAATAAGGGATTACTTTCACCATTATTCACAAAGCTTTAAATTATGATTTTCAATTATGATTTTTATGAACTCATGATGTAGGGTTCACACCTAATTATGAAAAATTCTTGAATTTCAATCCATTATATTATTATATTGCTATAGATCCCATTTATGGTTATTACACATGATTTTTATGGTTTGACTCAGTTATTTTAATACGTGAAGGATTATGCATGCTTTATAGATTTCAATCTCTTTTGGAATAAATTCTGCATGATTTGATGGATTTCACTCTAAATTAGTTTGACATATCATATTATCTCATAAAATTTAGTATCTTTGCATACTTGTGAGTTCTAAACCCTCACTATATTGATTAATTCATGATTTTGAACTTATGTTAAGAAATTTTATGCACTAGTCAGATTATAGAATTGTCATGAATAGTTGCTTTCTTCAGAGATGGTGGGTTATGAATATCAAATGACATAGGATATCATATATTGTTAGTTGAATACACAATTCTTCTATTTTAATGTTTTAAAATTCTTTTATATAAAGCACTTACCTTTTAGTTTCAGAGCATCAGTATTATTGAGTGTTTTAGTATACTATGGCTATCATGATTTTCAGAGATAGTAATTACACATAACTAGTTCCATAATTTAAGTCATTCTCAATTATTATAAATTGAACTAGTTTAGGTATTTTACTCATCTTTCAATATGTGATGAGCATATATATATATTTATATGAGTAGTACTTAGAATTGGGAGGTCACGAGTTCATGCAACCTAAGTCCCAAATACGTTCCATAGTAGGTAAAAAAGATCCTCGCCTATTGAGCATATTTTCCTTGGTAGAATGGGATCGTGAGTGAATTCACATCAGCCATAGTTCTTAACCTTGGGAATATATAGAATACTCTTTGTACATGGTTTACAGGTTGGATTTCATGTTTGCTTATACTGTTTATGTCAGTTACGAGAACCTCCCATAATTTTAGACTTAGTGTGTATATATGACCCTTAGTATGACTTTACTTTCTTTTATACTATGACTTTTTAGATTAAAAATCATATTAATATACATGTATTTCATATGGGGTCATTGTACTATAGTTTAACTCTTTGTATTTAGTTAGCATTTAAAATAATTTTGCAAAATGTTCTACATTTTTTTAAAATCATTTGAAATATTTATCTTTCTACAACTTTTTAACTTTTAGAAATGTTTTAGCTCATAATTTAGAGATATTTTAAGTGTTTTCATAACTAGTGCACATCCAACATCCTCAGTACATTCAAAAGTACTGATCGCATACCTCTTCTACCTGTATTTTTCTTGTACTGTTGATTTAGGTGCTTACTATCAAGATCATAGCCAAGAAGATCATTCCTCTTTATTTGAGGACTCAATTTAGTTGTAGTATAGTATTTTATTTTTAATTGTATGTATTGATTTAGGATTGCTAGAGGTCATGTCCCAACTACCTATAGTCAGTTTTAGTAAAGGCTTCATAGATAGTTAGTCAAATTATTGTATGTAGTTTTAGTTCCTCTTTTTGTTTTAGATTACTGTGTTGTAAACTCTTAATAGTAATGTAATGAAAGAACTTATCTCATGATTATGCTTTCACTCAGTCTTTTTAGCTCTTATACATATTAATATTCAGTTGCTTATTATTTACTCAGTACCATGGGTTAGTTTGGGATCACTTTTGGTTCTAAGCACTATTGCGGCTAAGGGATAGTCTCGGGTAGTGACAACTAAGTATGCCATAGATCATAGTTTCAATTTCATTATCAAGCAATCCAGTAAAAAATATGGTTGGATGATTATGAAAATATACTTGAATAAGTTAGTTTGTAAAACACCTGATAGATTTAGAAATTATCAGATACATTGTTATTTATACAATTAAAAAATATGTTGCATTGTTTTGTCTGATACATTAGTTCATAATACATACTATTGTTTATCAGATATATTTTAGTACATTCCATTCCATAATGTTTCTATACTAATATACATTAAATCAAATGTAGGATTTGTTTCTCGAATACATAAAGTTGATTATAATGGAACCAAATACATTGTGCACTGTTCCACCTATTATTGTAGATATTTTAAGTCACATCTTGAATAGTTTATAAAATATATTAGCTAAATACATTTTTTAGTTAAAATTTTTGGTCCATTACTGGACCATATTATTAATCAAATAATAATCCAAAAACAATTACATTGATCTAGGTCCAAAAGCTAATTCGGACCATAAAAAAAAGTGAAGAGTTTCCAAAAAGTGAAATATAAAAGTTTTTAATACTCTTCTCTTTCCATTTCTTCCGCCTCCATCTTAGCTCAATGTTCTTCTTCGGCTTGAATCAGGAGTTTGTGTTGTATCTTCTTCGGGTTAATTTTCAGCTCCACCCTATTCTTGATATGGCCATGCTCTTTTTATTAAATTCACATTGTTCCGAGGATCTTATTATCCATGTTCCATACTTTATCCTATTCTACCTCCATCCTAGCTTATTCTTGTTCCCCCAGGTGGTTGGGGTCTGTCCCCATGATGTTGAAGTTATTTCGCCCGTTCATTTATCTTCTCTAGACTTTGTAAGTCCTTACTCCTTCCTTGCTTTTATACTATGTGAGTTTCTACATTTCTTTTGGTAATGTCAACACCTCTTTTCTATAGATGATGTTGTCTCTTAGTTTATAAGAAGGTTGACTTGTTGTGAAAGGAAGCCTCATTTGCTCCTCATTTTTATGAAGGTTTTTGATAGTTAGGGCATTTATCCAGTGTTAGCACAGTAGTGAAGTTGTCTTTATGTAAAAAATAACCAAATATATAGTATATGTTTTTATGTTTTTAAATTATAGATACATTGTAAATCGGATAATGTTACATATCATGCCAAAATTTTGATATATTGCTTTATATATTTGCAGCTATGTCCTAAAATGATAGTTTGAGCAGTGAAGTTGGATTTTCAAGTCATCTTATCAAAAGGGTTCAAATCTCTTCAAAGTGAGACTTTTCCACGATGTACATTTTTGTCCTTTGAAAGATAGGATGTTCACCCAAGTTCAAGCTTTACTAGCCTTTGTTAGGGGTGTAACTGCTCCAAAATAAGTGAATCATAATAGAATGCACACCCTAAATTATATAATTGAAGATCTTACATCTATTTTGTTATGGATAGAAATTACATAAAAGCATGGTAAGCTAAGACATGTGTAATAGAGATACTAAGGGGAGGATCAACTGATGGATACAGGAAAATGCCTAGTTATATTTAAATGCTAAATTTTGTGTATCCTAATTCACACATTAGGATGCGTAAGTTAGTAGAAATGAGTTATTGTATCTTTTCATATCCTTACATCCATTGATGAAAGGGATTGGGTTTAGCAGACTAGTACTCATCATAGATATGGCTCATTTAAGGGAAACATATAGATAAATATTTATTTTGATTAGCATTCTCGATAGTGCAGGTATATCATTTGATATTTATCAAATAAATTGCTTTGAAACTATTTTCTACTATTCTATTAGATGTTCATATATTTGGTTTATGTATATAACTTGTTATCTGGAAACTAAAAAAAGTAATGTATCAAATGTTTTAAATTTCTAGGTTGAATATTTCCAATCACATATGGATTGTAGATGATATTAGGTGTATTTATACACCTAAGTGTCATTATCTATGTGCATTTAGCTTAGTTTTGAGGAATTCTTGATGTGCTGAGTGAGATATTAAGGGTGTAACTACATATTTATGAGTTGAATAAAATGTTTAGAATGTTTATGGTCTGATTGAAACAAGTTAAGAATCAAAAAGATCAAATAGAATTTAGATGAGAAAACTAGTTGTGCTAGCTTGAGCTTTGCTTGGTTCTAGTGTAATTTGATGAGCTCTATTATGTTATATGAATTACTAATTGTTAGGTGATCCATTTTAGGTGTTTTGGAATATTATTTAAGCCTATTAAAAAGGCCTAAGAAGTAGGGAATCAAACATTAAAAGCACAACGAGATATGAGCCAAACAGAGCGAAATCTCTCACTTGGGAGGACCCCTTGAGCTCCACTCCCCAAGGCAGGGCCTTGCGGCACGAGATAACTTTCCAGGCATCCAAAGTTGATATTAAGCCTTTTAAGTGAGGGGTAAAGTTATCAATGCATATATTTTGTGTTGGTATACCTATGTACGACCTAAAAGACTATAAAAGGAAAACTTAGTCACAATGTAATCCTATCTTTGGATCAATAGACAAATTGGAGAGGAAGCAAGACAGCAAGGGGCCCAAACTAGGGTTCTTTGTTCTTAAATTTTATTTTCTTGTAGTTTTACTTTATGAACTAATCTATGGTGATTCCTTTTAAGACTATGAGTGGATAAACACCCTCTTTCTAGGGTTTTAGGCTATCAAAATGAATACTTAGCTTTCAATTTTGTTTTAATGTTGATTAATCTGTTTGGTTGTTCATATATTGTTATTATTTCTATTATATTGATTCGCAACCTTTAGTATACATCTACATTTATATTGTGAGCCTGGAAGAAGGAACGTTAGATCAGATCATGGAATATATGAAATGGGTTCTTGTGTTTTAAAAGACTTAACGATAGTATACACATTTAGGATAGGAATATACCTAATTCGCCCCATTTGGTTCAAATACGGGATGAAATACAGAGGTGCTTAAGTTAGTTCTCACATCATCACTCAATGATGTAGTTCTAGAGATAATTTAGATAGACAAATAGAGGATAGGAAGACCATAGTGATGTTATTAACCCCGTGGATCAACAACCAAGATAGTTAACTTACCAACATATTGTATAACTTAGTAGGATTGCTCAAAGTACCTCGACTCTAGATTTATTCTAATTGTTGTTCCAAACACTTTATATTCTAGTATTTTTTATTGTTACTTTTAACTTCTCAAATCTTAGACTATATTTGGTTTTATCTCGTATTTATTTAATTTTCTTAGTAATGCTGGAACTGGGTGATTGCTAAACACAAGCCCCTGTGGGTTCGACATCGGGCTTGAAAAGGCTACTTTATTACTTGTATGATCACATACAATTGCCTATGTGGTAGGATTGCAATAAGTTTTTGGATCCATTATTAAGTACTTGAAAATTGGCAACTTTCTAATTTTTAGTTTTGCTATTTTGTTTTATTAGTGATGACAACTTGGTCTTAGCTTTTGAACTTGCATGTATATGTCTAAATCGTAAGTAGGTTGTCAGGGAAAAGGATTTGGTTGATCCATATCCTGAACCTAAGCAATATGTACATTAGTTAAGGAGAGAAATAGTAATTTTCTAATACATCTAGCCTGTAGGACAATACGCAAAGTGGCAATCCCACTCGAAACCAATGTTACGTCCGTCATCCACAGATCGAAACCTGGAGGTAGATTAGAGCTAAAATAGAATATGGTGCAATTGTTGCATAGTAGTGGGTAATTCACAGGCCTGTCACATGAAGATCGACAGGTTCATATATAGAACTTCTTGGAAATCAGTGACTCTGTCATTCTTACTAGAGTCTTCACAGGCTATATAACGCTCACTCTCTTCCACTTCTCACTATTTAGAAAAGTGAAGAAATGGCTGAAGGGAAAACCTTCAAACTCCATCACTACTTAGGATGACTTGAAAAAGAAGTTCCTTATCTTATTCCTTCCATATGGAAAAACAACAAGGTTAAGGAGTGAGATCATAAGTTTTAAGCAGAAGCCAGATGATAACCTATATCATGCATGACAGAGGTTCAAGTCTTTTCACAGAGATTATCCACACCAACAACAGAACAATGAGGTATTAGCTCATACTTTCATAGAAGCTCTTAATCGTACCATAAAAATTTTGCTAGATTCAGCTGTAGGTGGTCAATCTCTGGAGAAAACTTATGATGAGCTATACACTCTTCTGAATAAAACTACATAAGGTAATCTTAAATGGCATGGTGATATTTTTTAAAGTACAATATAGAATCCTACAGGTATGATTGAGGTTGATAGTGTCACAGCTTTGGCCGCTCAATTGGCCTCCTTTAAGAATTAATGGTGACCTAGTTTAGCAAGTTGAGTGTGAATCAACCTTAGGCCTAAGTTAATGTAGTTCAATAGGCTCATTCTTGGTATGAGATATATGGAATTAGTGTTCACTTTGCAAACTCATATGGAGAAAATCTGGAGTTGGTTAATTTTTTGGATTATGCGCAGAAGGGTAATCAGAATTATGGTACTACATACAGTCAAAATTGGTAGGGTCAACCCAATTACTCATGAGGCAATCAACAAGCTCAGACTCAGCAATTTCAGCAGCAACAGAACATACAAAATAACTCACAGGCTAGTAATATTAAAGGAACTTTGAAAAAGCTTGGCCAATTAATAATAAATAGCTGTAGAGATAAAAAAATTAAGTAACTTACTCAGAAAATCATGGAGACAAAGTTTTGAAAGATATCTCAGGAACAGAACACCAGGCCTCAAGGAGGTTTGCCCAGTGATACAAAGAATCCAAAGCAAGTAATGACAATTACCTTGAGGAGCGGTAGAGACTTAATTGAAAGACCACCAAAAAAATCCAAATGTATAGGTAGAGTTAGTCCTACATCAGGCAGAAAAGAAGCAAGTGCAAACCAAAGAAGCTAAAAATTTGGGCAAGTCTGAGTACCTAAAAGAAAAGGAGGCTGAGCATACACAAGAGAGACCACCACTACTATTTTCTCAAAACTTAAAAAGGCTAAGGAGGATACCTGTTTTAAGAAGTTCTTTCATATGTTCAGAGAACTTCACATTAACTTATCACTGTTATGATGTTTTGTAGGGAATTCCTAAGTATACTAAGTACTTGAATGATATAGTGACCAACAAGATGAATTTGGGTGACATTTGGAAGGTAGCAATAATACACAAATCCAGTTCCATGGTGATGAGTAAGATGCCAAAAAAGCTTAAGGACTCAAGGATTTTAAACCTTCCCATACAAGTAGGTAAAAGTGATATGGTCCATGCTTTGAGTGACTTGAGGGCAAGATGATATTTGATGCCCGTCTTTGAGTTTAATAATTTGGATTTGGGAAGCCAAGGCCATGTTTTATGGTGCTCCAAATGGCGATAGAACAAGAATGGCGCCAAAAAGAATCATCAAGGATGTCCTCATTAAAGTTGGTAAGCTCATTATTCCTACTGACTTTATTGTTCTTGATATTGATGCAAATGGTAGGGTACCAATCATACACGGGTATCCATTCTTGGTAATTGGGTAGAACTTATTGATGTGAGAGAGGTCACTCTAACAATGAGACTGAATGCTGGAGAAGTGGTTTTAAAGGTATACAAAACACTCAATACCCCTTCACACTATAAGAAATTGTTCATGATCACAACCATGGAAGTTAATGAGCATGGGATGGTGGAGTGTAGACCTCCAATGACTTTTTCATACTTTCTAATAGAGTGGCTGAAAACACCAATTAAGCATGGAGTTGAGAAAACAAAAAGAGGAGCATAAAAATGCAAGTGTGGAGAAAGTTGTAGACTTTTAGAGTAAGAACTCATGAGGTCAAAATATATGAGAAGATAGGATCTGAGTAAAGAGGATGAATAAATATGGTTAAAGTGGTGATATGAGTCATTTCACGACACTAAATCAGGCACTGCTTGAGAGTCAACCTAAGCTAAGGTAGGTATTTTATTTTTTAGATCTTAATTATATCACCATATTTTTGTTTTTACCTGAGTGACAAGTTGACAAAAAGTTTGAATACTGGTGATCTAAGCTAAGAGGCATGGAAAAGACTAGGTGTGGAATCCATCGAACAACTTTGATGATTAAATATGCTACTATCTAGGATCACATGCATCGGTGAGTATTTGTATTCTTGCTTTTAATTTATGCTTTGGGGGAAAAGTTTGATTTTAAGTGTGGGGTGGAGAATCGTTCAATAGTTTAGGGTGAAGTGTTGCTATAAGATTTCCATTTTTAGTTATTTTCTAGTTTTTGACTAAAATTTTAAAAAAGTTACAAGAAGATTTTCTCTTTGTTTAGTTCCCATGTTTTTGGTGTCAGTATAATAGGGGCACAATTCACCAATCCCTTGGTTTTTCTTTTTGGTTCTTTTTCGAGGGGGCACCCTTTGATCCCAGGGTCCCTTTTTGTTTTTTAAGAGTAAATTTTAAATTTTTTTAATTAGAAATAAGTGAGATGTTTTTTCTAAGTGTTACGTATGATTACGTGAGGAAAATTTGTTTTGACTGTAAAAGCATGTATAAAGAGTTGAATGACTATTTTTGAGACACCTAGGCTTATTTATATAACGCTTGTGCAATGTTAGCTTAATTCTAAACTCTTGTTATTACTTGGTTGAGAGTCTATAGAAAGACTACTTGATTTGAGAATGTTCCATGTGTGAGTGAGGTTTTTGTTACATTCCTTATTGTATATTTATATCTGTAACTTGGATGGTGTGTGCGCAAAGCAAAATAAAGAATGTTGGGTTTAGGAGATAATATAGGTTTTCTTTGATAGCCATGTCTATGCCTTATTTATCTACCCTTTCTATATGACCTTGGTTATCCTTTTTAAGACTTTAGACTATTCTTTGGTAGCCTCATATGGAGCTTATTCCCTTTCTTTTGGTTGACCCTAATGTCATCTAAAAGTTGTAAGTACTTTAGTTGAAAAATTTGATGTTTAAGAGTGTATAAAATTTAAGAAATAAAAAGTGAAAGTGAAGCCCCCAAAATAGTTGTTGTTAGTGTGTTAAAAAAGTTTATGTATTATTGGTGTGGAATAGGGTGGTGAAATGAAAAATTAATCAAAGATGAATCATATCGGTAGAGAATATTCCCTCCTTAAGATGTACAAAATAACTAAAAAAGATTGGTCAAAACAAAATAAAAGTATAAGGATAAAGAGGGTGAAATGTTTTTTGTATAGAGAAAAATTTGATGTTATTTGTGCGTATTAAATTGCTTAGGAAAGATAATCACTATTGATGGCCATAATATTTCGTACTGGTCCCTTAACATACATTAAACCCTTAAAGTCCTACTCGATCTTGAGCCTCTATGTTATGATATTAGTGGAGTATCACACTAAGGGAAAACTTATGGTTCATCTTTTGTGGCATGTGAATTCTTTGTGATTGTGAGCAAAATTTGATTCTTACACCCATTCTTTTAATAAAGTGAATTTTATGAGTGAATATGGGTGACTATTAGGTGGTAAGGGAACATATTTGATGATGGTTATGTTATTTGTATGATCTCTTAGATTGAGTAATATGCATAAGTTTTCCAACTTGGTAGAGTCAATTCTTGATGCAAGGATGTTTTAAAGCAGTGGTCATGAGTTTTCAATTGTAATACAACATGGTTGTTGTGGAACTTGATATTCATGTAGTCATCATAGTTTTAGATTTAGATGGTTCTTAATGTAAAGAGTTGTTTGAGTACAAATAAAGCTTCTAGTGTGGGGTGATGATCTTAAGCATATTTGTAAACCTAAGTGTCATTATCTATGCACATTTAGCTTAGTTTTAAGGACTTCTTGATGTTATTAAGGAGATATTAAGGGTGTATTTTGTATTTATGTGTTGAATAACATGTTTAGAGTGTTTAAGTTGTGATTGAAACAAGTTAAGAATCACAAAGATCATGTAGAATTTAGACGAGAAAACTAGTTGTGCTAGCTTGAGCTATGCTTGGTTCTAGTGTACTTTGATAAGCTCTATTATGTTGTATGAACAAATAATTTGTATGTGATTTTGTAGGAGAACATTTTAGGTGTTTTTGAAGATAATTTAAGCCTGCAAAAAAGTCCTAATAAATGGGGATACAAGGATTAAACGCACGACAAGATAACAGCCAAATAGAGCAAAATCTCTCAATTGGGAGGACCTCTTGTGCCGCACACCCAAAGGAAAGATGGTCAAGGGGGTGTGCCAAGAAACCTAGTTCGACCCCATACTGCCTTGTACTTTCCATAGGGGGTGATACACGACCCCAAATGCGAGTTTGGGGCCTCGTGCAACACCCCGGGCGTCCAAAAGTTGATTTTAGGCCTTTTAAGTGAGGGGTAAAGTTTCCAATGCATATATTTCGTGTTGTGATACCTATGGACGACATAAAACACTATAAATGGATCAGTTAGTCACAATTTCATCCTATCTTTGTATCAATACACAAATAGGAGAGGATGTAAGACATCAAGGGGCTCAAACTAGGGTTCTTTGTTCTTAAACTTTACTTTCATGTAGTTTTACTTTATGAACTCATCTATGGTGATTCTTTGTAAAAATATGAGTGGATAAAAAGCCTCTTTATAGGGTTGAGTCTACTAACATGATTATTTAACCTTCAATTACATTGGTTTAATGTTGATTAACATGTTTGGTTGTTCATATATTTTTGTTATTACTATTCTATTGATTCATGACCTTTAGAATACACCTGTAATTATATTGTGATCTCGGAAGGAGGAACTTTAAATTAGATTGTAGAATATATCAAGTGGGTTCTTTTCTTTTAAAAGAACTAAAGATAGGATTCATGTTTATAATGGAAATAGACCTAATTCGACCTATTTGGTTCAACTACGAGATCAAATATGAATGTTTTTAAGTTATTTCTCAAATCCCCACCAATAGTGTAATTATGGGGCTAATTCAGTTAGATGATTAGAGGCTTGAAAGATCATAATCCTATTATTAATCCTGTGAATCAGTAACCAAGATAGTTAACTTAACCAATGATATTGTATATCCTAGTAGAATTGTTCAAAGTGCATCGAATTGACCCTGGATATATAAAAATTATTGTTCCAAACACTTTATATTCAATTATTGTTTATTGTTACTTTTAACTTCTCAAATCATACACTCTCTTTGGCTTTATCTCGCACTTATTTAATCTTCTTAGTAATACTAGAATTTGATGGTTACTAAACACAAGTCCCCATGGGTTTGACATCTCACTTGAAAGGGATAATTTATCACTTGCATGACAACATACACTTGAGTGTGCAATAGGATTGCAACATTAGATATAGAAAAAAATTTTCATGAACATAGTTTTTCCAACAACTTAAAAGTGATTTTGGAAAGCATGAGAATATGTAAGTTGTATCTGATCGCAACAAAATCACAATGAAGAGTGTAAGCATTGTGTATCCTATTGTTCTGCATTTTGCATTCTTTGGGCATCTTTGGAAGAATGTATTCACGAACTTCAAAAAGAGAAAAAACAAACTTAGCAACAAATACTATGTAATGGCCAAGGCTTTCAAAAAAAAGGATTTAAATTTTCTTAAGGATAAAGTGGATAAGTGATGTTGCCCAAGATTACACCTCCAAGAAGTATAACACGGTCATGATCAAATATATAACCCAACAAAGGTTGGGGTCAAACCCACAGGTAGGCTAGATCTCTCTCACAAACTTGACGAAGTAGCTAGAAAAAGGCAGAAAAGTAAATAGGGGGAGTTTATAAGAACAATAATAGTAGTGACAAATCTCGATCACTTTAGGTTGAAATACAATATGAGATGAATACAAGGACTGTGTTCTCTTTGACTTCCTAACTTCATAGACTTATTATTCTCTGTCAAACTATCTCAATATCTTGCATGCAGAATCTGACATGATATGTATCACCAACCGTCTTGTGAATGCCCTTGGTAAATTTCACTCATCACCTTTTGAGTTTTGGAGTGTTGTCATACTAACCCTTATCCTGGATCCTAGATTAATTATTACCTTTTAAGTCTAAAGTTAATTAGATGAAGGTTGATAGCATCAAATTACTGTTGTGATCTTTTTTTCCTAATCTCTACCCCTCCTTTGAAGTAAGTATCGAATAAAGGATAGTTCTAAATATCTGGAGTCATTAAGAAAGAAGTCAAACCAAATAAGAACATAATAAATTTAAGAACATCAATCAAGAATGACTTTTTCCTTCCTCTACTTCGTTTTTCCATTCGGGTTGCCACAACCATAGTTAGGTGGTTTAACCACTCATGTTTGTAAGAATATCCATTGAATTCATAGATGAAGGCATATGAATAATCTTTAACTAGTTGAACAATAAAAATAGAATCTCAAATTAATATCCAACCATAAAAACAAAGAACGAAGGATTCCAAGATCAAAACTTAAATCTCAGAATCAATATAGTATTGTAAGTATAAAGAGTGTGTCCACTAATAACAAAAAACCAATAGTGTATTTATATTATACATCAAAATCCTAAAAATCCTAACCAAAATAAAAAAGGAAAACTAGGTTGGGAACTGCTAATGAACTCACTTACGGGTCATAGGTACTACCTCCAAACCCTAGGCGGGTCGTAAGTCTTAGAAAGAATCTGCAGCTTTCAGGTCTTCCACCTAACATGGTACTTACGAGAGGCCTAAGTGGTACTTATGCCCCATAAGTAGGTTTCGCAACACTTAAAACAAACTTCAGACTTCGAATCATCAAAAGAATTTTTCTCTAACGCTTATGTGGCCATTTACGATAGCCATAAATACCAATTACGGTCCATAAGTGGGTCCATAAGTGGTCCCTCTGCGCACTTCAACTTATTTTTCTTCTATTTTGCATAAGAACCTAGTTTCCTGTCATACAAACACAAAAGTGCATCACATCTAACAAAAAGGACCTAAGTACTTGCATATTTTCCAATTTTAAGCATCAAAAGTTCCATGATATCGTGGCACCTCAATAATGTGGATCATAGAATAGATGATTATTTGGTTAATGCTGGTTACTAAAAGTGGGCAGGAGTTTATGCACTAGCAAACAGGGATAGGATGATAACTTCTAATATCACTTAATGTATCAATGGTTATCTAGTAGAGGTGCGAGATAAAATCAAAGATAGTGATTGCTAAAACTCCTAACCAAAACAAAAAAGAAAAATTAGGTCGACAACATCTTACAAAACCACTTACGGGCCGAAGTACTAACTATGGACCCTATGTGACATAAGTATTAGAAAGAATCAACATCTTTTAGGCCTTCTACCTACGATGGTACTTACGAGTGGCGTGAGTAGTACTTACACCCCATAAGTATGTTTCGTAACTCTTAGAACAAACTTTAAACTTCAGATCTTTAAAAATATCTTTCTCTGACACTAACATGACCACTTATGATGGTTGTAGGTACCACTTACAGAACATAAGTGTGTACATAAGAGGTACCTCTACATACTTCAAGTTTTTTCCATCTATTTTGCTTCAGAACCTAGTTTCCTGCAACACAAACACAAAAGCACATTACATCTAACAAAAATGACCTAAGTACTAAGATATTTTTTGATTTAAGCATCGAAAGTGCCATGAAACTATGCCACATTAACACCCTCAACTCTGAACGTTTGCATATCCTCAGGTAACAAACATATAACAAACACAACACGATGCTTAACTAAGAGAAACCTAAGGCACCTATGGTAGCCAGCTCAATTTCATTTCAAAAACTTTTACCCTACTCCTATTTCCAACTTTTCTAAACCAACTACATAGATTTTATGCAGAACAATAGTATCACACAAAGGAATCAAGCTATGACATTACATTAGCAACAAATAATCAAACATAGATGGAAGTTACACTACTCGAAAAGATAAGTATTTTATAACACAACCCATGTACCCTCACAGAATGAAGTCCCATCACCCACAATATCATCACATTTGTCAATGCAAGGGACTATGTCTATAAACTCACTCTAACAAAAGAAGTTCTAGTCATTATGCACAAAATACAAAAGTCTTTCCATTTTTTTTCTGTACTTCAGTTTTTTGGACAGTCAAACTAGGATCACTTTAAGTATTTATTCAGCTTATAATATAGGCTTGGGGGTTATTATGGTACATATGGTAACTAGTGACTAATCCTCCTCGACACTACACTTACATTTTGGCTCCACTACCCAACAATTCCTCTTTTATTTCTCTTTTTTCTCCATTATTGATTTTTGAATTGGGTGTGGTTTTGCTTTTACTATTCATTTATTCATTGTTCTGTTTTTCTCTTTTTCTCTTCTTTCATTTTCCCCTTTTTCTACCAGACCCAACCTATCTTTCTTTTTGTTTTACATTAAACCCTTATCCATACCAAACTATACTATGCACCCCTATGATAGCCACCATCAACTTAGGCAATTTGCCTGAGTTGAGATGTACAGTGTCCAAGGAGGGACCAGGGCCAGAATAGGTTTATTGTAATCAATTTGGGAAGGTGAAAGGTGAAAACAAGAAAATGGGTCAATATAGGCTCAAATAAGGAATCACGGGATACTTAATCAGATTTGGATGGTTATTTAGGCTAAGAGTGGTCTAAATAAGAAATGACCTATGATCATGTCCTAACAAACTATCCTAAAACCTAGGCAAGAGTAACTGGGGAAGTTCTAGATTAAATGCACAAAGGAAACTAGGTAAGTACTTCACACATACATGGTCCATGGTTATATTACCAACTACTACCTATCCAGTTCATGCAAATGCTAAGATATGATTATTTTGTACCTAATACTAATTCCATATTAAGATTTTCAATAGTCACACATATATTTACATCACACAACTCACAAAATTTGGGAGGGGTATTATTTTTCATAAGACTTAAGAACAAACAAACACAAAACATGTCAACTTTCCTTGGGGTCTTAATTTTAATCATAATTAAACATGACAATACCAAAAAACATATCACACATAAATATGTGGGATCTACTATGAAAACAAACTCCAAGGAAAAGAGACACGGTAATAAAAACTCCAAGAGGACATCTAGACCCACAAGTAGCCCACCACAAAGAAAGAGAATTAGAAACATACTAGTGGAACCTTCAGTGCGAAGATATGATGTCAATACCAAAAAATACAAATGATCACAAATGAAGAAATAAGAAAAAACCTTGGGTTGCCACCCTAACAACACTATATTTAACATTGTAGCACAATGTGGGGACCTAGATTACTCAGACTTTATCATAGTAGACATAGGGTTGGCCTCTAAGGTCATCAATATTATATATTACCAAAACCACCGTCATGTCAGTTGGTTGCTACATTGACTGAACCACATTAAGAGTAACCTATTCGTGACCTTGAATTATATAAGTCCCATCTCTATGTCAACCAATGCCCTACTTGTGGATAGAAAGGGACTTTCTATGATAATTATGACATTAACATCCACTTCACAATAAAGAATCACAAAATTAAATGAGAATATAAAGGAAGCTAACTTCACCAAAACATCACACAAAATACCAACCATTTTTTCATAGTTCAGTTATTCATCAATAATCTCATCGACATCAGTTTAGGTGACCCCAACCTCAACTACTTGTATACAATTAGTGGGATAATATTAATATTAAATCCAAGGTCATACAATGCTTATAAGATATGTAGAGACCCTATAGTGCAAATCCTTTTTCTTCTCAACCAAAGATCGAGAAGCAATGGCACTATAATGGTGTATATTATCAGTAGGCTCAATACTCACCATGTATATTTTTTTACTAAATCATTCATGAACTTAGAATAACCAGGAATTTGCTCCAATGTTTCTACAAGACAGATATTTACAAATGATTCTTTCAACATTGACACAAATGTCTAGTATTTCCCTTTTTCTTGATTCTTTTTCAACCTTTGAGGAAAAATAAAAGGATGTCATGGAATAGTTTTAAATATGGGCTTGACTTCCTTCCTTATGAAGAATGTGGAGGTCTAATTATCAGTAGTTTAGACCCTATGGGTTCACCAAGGTTGGGATAGTTCGGGTTTGGTTGGATTCAGAATTTCAAGGACTACTTGTACTTAAAATTCCATTCCTTTATCCAGTAATGTACCCATCAGAAGGCAAGACTGGAAAAACCACAAAAAGCTAGAGAAGTTATTTAATTTATCCTTCTCAACTCATTTACCTACATTCTTGGACTTCTATGACGACTCACCATTAGTCACCAACTTCTCAGATTCTACTTTGGGGTGCACCATCAATATTAGCAACAACATATCTTACCTCATCAGTTATCGACATAAGAGGATAAATAGTAGCCTTACAACTTTAAGTGGTGATAGAAAGACAACGACTGTCATTCTTAAGATTCTGAACAGCGTTTCTCAGAAGAGTGCCCGATTGATATTGATTCAAAGTAGATGACATTTGACTAAATTGGTACTCTAACTGCTTAATTGTAGTAATATGCAATTCTAATTTTTGTCTCAAACCCAAAATATTTTCCTTAATATCCTTAAGGCAACTTTTTTTACTCTATTAACACTTAACCAGCTTAGCAAGCATTGCTTCTATCCTAGAGTTAGCATCACAGTTCCCCAGTGGAACATATGCACAACTCTTCTCTTTGTACTCATCCTTTCACTTCCAGTCACTATCTCTCTCTACTTTGATCTCTATACCTATCTCCATAATAGTTCCTACCTTAATTTCCTTGCCTCAAGTTACAAGAGTGCTGATTGGACCCTTGGCACTTGGCTTAAAAACCCACCATCTCTCTATCTAGGTACTTCACTTCCTCGTCATTATCAGACTCATACTGCCTATAAGATTTACCTCGCATGGCCACAACATTCATATTTTCCACTCTAAAAGTTGAAAATTGCTTAGTAAGTACGCCAAACTCATTTATTAGTTGTGCTACCTCTTAAGCCACTATATTATCTAGAATTCTCTATTCATTGGAAGTAATAATAGCATAAGTATCAGTTCTTCTTTTTGCCTCTTTAGTATGCCATCCTCAGTTAGTATTAAACCCAATATAAGATTTTGTAGCTAATTCTCAGTGAAGGATCATGAAATCCCCACTAATAATAGTATCAGAAGTAACCTTGGTGTTTGCATTTAGGGATCTATAGAATATCTCGAGAAAATTTCTCCCTAAAATTTTGTGAGTGGGTATGGTCATCAAATTCTTTATGATCCTCAACTATGCCTCATACAATGCTTTTGAATTTAATTGGCTAAAATTATAAATCTCATCCTTAAATTGCATCATTCTAGAAGATGGAAGAATTGGTCCAAGAATTATTTTTGCAACGCATTCCAATTCCAATTAGGGATGCACCTATGAGGTAGTTCCCCTAACCATAATATAGCTTCTCTTGTATAAGAAATTGGGAATATCTTGAGTCTCAAAGCACCCTGACTTACCCTAGGTAAATTATATAAAGTGAAAATTCCTATGAATTCATGATGTTCATGTTTACAACATTAGTCGGTAAACAAGAAAACATACCCTTTATATTTAATAGTTGAACTATAGCACTTGTTATATTAACCTTCACCCCTTGAGGCAACTCAAGAGGAGTGATAGCTCCTATCTCGATAGGCTCAACATACCCCAAATCTTTCTCTAGATCATCATACATTGGCAAGTATTGAAAAGTAGAGTTGTTGAGATATAACTTTTCTAGATCTGTCCCTGTCGAGTTCTCACTCTTTCCTCTTGATCTACATGAAAGGTAAAAATATTCCTTCTCGTATTCTCTTCAGCTAGTAACCACCCAGTGGTTTGCATGACTATCTCTTAAATACCCTGTGGAGGTGGAGGAATCTGATTAGGGTCATTATAAACCCCATGCTTCTACTCTTCTATTTTATGGTTTTTTCATAAGGTCCTCTCCAACTCAATATAAAGTGGGGTCATAGGATAGACTTAACCCTGAGTACTAGACATACACTAGTGTATTCCCTAAAAATAATAGAAAAATGAAAACCAATAACCTTAACAACCTCAATCAACCTATCTATAATCATATACCCCAACAACAGATCTAAAATTTTATGTCTACTATGATTATACCTCCCAAGAAGTATAACATGGTCACTATCAAATTTATAACCCTACAAAGATTGGGGTCAAACCCATAAGAAATAGGCTGGATCTCTACCATGAACTTGTTGAAGTAGCTAATAAAATATAAAAAATTAAATGGGAGAAGTTTGTTAGAATAGAAATAGTATAAACAATTATTGATGGAATTGGGTTGAAATCAATATGAGATAAATACTAGCAGTGTGTTCCCCCTAGCATCCTAACTTTGTACACCTATTGTGCTCCATCAAACTATCTCAATGCCTTAAATGTAGAATATGAAAAGATATGTATCACCAATCGTCTTATTAATGCCTTTGGTAAATTTTACTCATCAACTTTTAAGTCTCAAAGTGTCTCTTTACTAACCCTTGTCCAGGATCCTAAATTAATGGTTACCTTTTGAGTCTCAAGTTAATTATATAAAGGTTGATAGATTTAAATTACTATTGTGATCTTCTTTTCCTAATCTCTACCTCTGTTTTAAAGTAAGTATCAGATACAGGCTATTTCTTAACATCTACAGTCATTAATAAAGTAATCGAATCAAAGAAGATAACAACACGTGCAAGAACATTAATCAATGAACTTCATCGAGTTCATTATTCAATTAAACCCACAACCCTAGTAAGATGGTTTAGCCGCTCCTATTTGTAAGAACATTAATTGAATTCAAAGAGGAAAGCATATGAATAATCTTACAATAATTGAATAATAAAAACAAGAACCTCAATTAATATCCAACAATAAAAGACAAGAACAAAGGATTCCAAGATCAAAACTCAAATGTCAAAATCAATATAGTGTGTAAGTATAAAGACTGTGTCCACTAATAACAAAATATCAATAGGGTATTTAGAGAATACATCAAAATCCTAAAAATCCTAACCAACATGAAAAAGGAAAACTAGGTCGGCAATTGCTTATGGACTTACTTACGGGTCATAGATACTACCTACAGACCCTTGGTGGGTCATAGGTCTTAGAAAGAATCTTCAACTTTCAAATCTTCCACCTAACATGGTACTTATGAGGGGCCTAAGTGGTAGTTATGCCCCGTAAATAGGTTTTGTAACTCTCAAAATAAACTTCAGATTTTAAATCTATAGAAGAAATTTTCTCTAACACTTACATGGCCACTTACGATGGCCAAAAATACCAATTATGGCATATTGGTGGGACCACGTCCCTCTATGCACTTTAACTTCTTTTTCTTCTATTTTTATTTATAACCTAATTTCGTGCCACACAAACACAAAAGTACATCACATCTAACAAAAAGGACCTAAGTACTTGCATATTTTTTTGTTTTAAGCATTAAAAGTTCCGTGATACCATGGCACCTCAATAAGGTGGATCATAGAGTTGATGATTATCTAGTTAATGTTGGTTACTAAAAGTGGACAAAAGTTTATACACTAGTAAATAGGGGTAGGATAATAACTTCTAATATCAATGAATGTATCAATGGTTGTCTAGTAGAGGTGCGAGAATTGCCTATCTTAATTTTTGTAAAGAAGAAAGTATACACTTTAGATCTTGGATTGTCAATGATTAGAAAAGAGCACCATACACAAAAACTATATTAAAAAAAATTTCAAAGGTATTCCTAAATCTTCTTGTTTGACAGCATATTTTTCTTGATACATAAGCTCAAACTATGCATATTATAATTGAGTTATAACACATTCAAATAACTATTGTAAAGACTTTTTAGTTGTTTTAATTAGTTATGTATAATAATATATTGTCTATTTTTAGTTAGATACATAATATTTGTCATGTATAATTGGACTATCTATTGATTATTTTGATAGGTTAGGCCTTAATTGCCTTATGTGTATTCTATTTTTTTATCCTAGAAGAAGCTACATTATTTGTCATAAAATAGGCAATTGTGGAAGGTTTTCACTTGATGAGATACCTTATTTAGATGCAATAGCAGTTTTAAAGAGCGAAAACATAGATGATGTTGTACTACTCTAATTACTTTAAGCCAGAAATATTAGTCAAGACATATGAAGTTTCGATCATTCCATTATGTAACACCCCACAACCTCCTAGATAAGCTTCTAATCATTCATCATATTTTTATAAGCTCAAAATAATTATTTTAATCATAGATATGTTTTTTTTTTCAATTACCAAGTGCGCAAAATGCTTTTAATGCGAATCATGATCATAGTAAACACTTAGAGCAAATTAGAGTTGAGAGCATTTTCATTGATTGAGTTTTAGTATTAAATCCTACAAGTATAAATTTTAAATGATTATAAATTCTATAATGTAGAGAGTTTTAAAGCTCAAGTCCCACAAAATGAAAGGTATTTGTGTCCTTTTTCTAATGCATCTAATAGCCATAATCTGATACTGGAGTGAAAAGTTATTATCATTTTTGTGAATGAAGGTTTTTTAATAAAAGCATGGCACTCTAGTTGTCCTCTGTGATAAGATCATTCCACGCAGTAGTCACACGAACTCTAAAATCTCATTTTTTTTTTCGTTCAATTTTTTGAGGGCAAATAGTCATTTATGTCTTAAATAATCCTATAACAATTACTAAAGCATTTTCCTTAATTCCATAACACAAATCTATGTACCCTCTTCTCCCAAACACTCAAGAACATCAAAAAAAGGTTTTCCTCTGCAAAAGTTCATACTTTCAAGGCTCTAATTCAAGCTTTTCTCCAAGAAATCAACAAGACCAGGTATGTCGGGTTTGAATAAGGATTACTTTCATCCTTATGCTTCCCTATGATTTAAATTTAATTTAGCCTAAGAATTCATATTTACTCATGTTTTTACTCATATGATTGATATTTTTAAGTAAGTTTAGTATTTTGACATAACGCTTCATGTGTTGGTAAATGTATTGATTTTTAGCATAGTTCAGTCAGCTATAAGAAATTCAAACTTACTATTTCAGATTACAGTTTATCACAGTATAATTAAAATCTCTATTTTGATCTTATAATCTCAGACATGATATGAAATTCACATATTTACTCATGAGCATGATTTAGTTATAGAAGCATGATTGATTTTTATACTTATAAACCTATATGTTTACTTTATGGTGAATTTCATATTTTATGAGTATTAGTATATTCTGAGAGTAGTATTTAGCACCAAGGAAAGGTGGGTTTAGCATCTAAATTCCCAAAAAATACATGTCACCATAGGTTAAAGGGATCCTCTCCAGAGAGTGTCTCCCATGACCAAATAGGCATAGTTTAGTGATCACTCCAGTTTAGTTTCTAAACAAATGGTAATGTATAGATCATCCCTCCTCAACTCTATTAGAATTTAGACTCCATGTTTTTCATATGGTTTATATCGGTTATAAGAATCTCCCACAGAAAATATGATTTCAGAAACTAAGTGTAATGACTCACTAACTTTATTAGATGTTGCTTTATGACTTATGCTTTCTGATATTTCATCTTTCAATTTCATTCATGAATATGGTGAATCCGTATACACTTAGAATGCATTTTTTAAGTTTATTACATATAGTTTTTACTTATTATATGCACTACCATATACTCAGTACATTCCATAAGTACTGACCACATAAACGTCTATATGGCTACATTGTTTCAGAATGTAGGTATCAGTTGTAGCTCACAACATCATGACCAGGCAGTTCACAACTTCCAGACAGCAGGTGATGAGTTCTCTTTATTTGAGGACTCAAGTCAACTTGTAGATTTAGTATTTTATTTTTATTCATTTATATTGATTAGGGATAATTGGGGGTCATGTCCTGGCTACCTATAGTCACTATTAGTAGAGGCCTCATAGAAAGTCCGTCATAGTTGATTTTTCAATTTCAGTTTTCTTTTGTATAAGTAGTGTTGTAAATATTTTTAAATAGTATTGTATTGAACAAGTTCTGGTAATGATATTTTATCTCTTAGTATTCAAGTTTCATGTATTTTATTCAGTTACTCATAAAATATACCACTACCATGGGTTAGCTTTGATCACGTATGGTTTTAAGCACCATGTGACATCTATGGGATAGTCTCGAGGGGTTACAATCTTGGTATCAGAGCACAAAGTTCAAGTGTCCTAGGGAGTCTATGAAGTCATATCTAGTAGAGTCTTACGGAATGGTACAAAGATTTCTATACTTTTTCTTCAAGATGCTATTGTGCATTTATAAAACATTTCCCTTTTATCATACTCTAGATTATGTAGTAAAGTTGTCCTCTTAGAAAATTTTGTTGATTTGTGTGTTACTCCTAAATCCTCTAACTACGACTAATCTTTGAGTTAATGTAACAATTAAATTTCAATTCCTCCTGATATGATGCTCTCAGATTAACTATCAAAAACTTTAGAAATTGCATAAAGGGCTTGAGTGGATCCTATTGGTGTGTTTCATGTCTTTCAATTTGAAAGTTTATGTCCTCATCCATATAAGTTGTATGGTTAAGACAGAATATAACATGTATTCAGATTCATCTTTAACCCTTCATTATAGATATCACCTATGAGTGAAGAAAGTATGTACCTAGATTATTAAATAGAGTTTTCATTGAGGGATATTGTACTTATAGTGTTATGATCCATAAGTAGTAGAACAACCTTAGTGTCAAGAGTATAGGTTTAGAAGTTTAGTGAAAAGAAAGGTAGGATAGAGATTGGTTAAAAGCATATAGATGGATCAATGTATACTATTAAGTTAGGATTGAGGTAATATGTCTTTGGTTATTAACGAAAAGATAGGGAATGTTGTATAAATTTTATGGTAGAAGGTAGAGAAGGACTTATTAGTTATGGTGACTTGGAGTATGTTTGAAGTAGGGAAGGAGTTCTTGATGGCATTTTATTGTGTTAGAATAATATAGGTCATTAATGAAATTATTTGGTGGTTAAGAATTGTTAATCTAGGCTTCCTTTTATGAACGTGAAAATAAAATTTGTTGATGCTTATGCAGATATGAATATAATTGACATGTGTATGGATAAGTAGTAGTGATATATGAAACAAGGATATGATAATGGATTATAAAAATATAGACCATAAGATTATGATCAATTGTTATTATAAGGTTTTAGTGGACTAGTATTTCTTAATGTTTTTTATGTATTCCAAGCAAGAATAGTATATGAAGTAGTGTTACTAATCATGTCTAGTTCTAGACACTAAGTTTGAATACTGGATAATCATTAAGGTGGAAATAATGATTGCTTTGGATAGTGTTGCTAGTTATATGGAAGGTGAGCTAGTAGGCTTGAAATAATGTGTGCAAGGATTTAAGTTCATTCATTCACAATTAAGTATAATGGTGTAGGTATGATGTAGAGGTGTGCCCAAGGTAATATGTGGTTGCATTATTTTCTAAGATTATTAAGTTCTGTATGTGCTTACATAGTACCCTTGAGTTCCAAGGTGTGAAGAAGACTACTTATATAGTGTATGGTGTTTCTAATAGCTAGTTTGGGGTTATAAGTTGAAGATGTTGGGTCTTTTGGTGTAATAATAATTCTCATGGGTTAGGTAAAAGTATAAATTTAGAGATGTGATGTTAGAAAACCAAGAAGAGAAGGATAGATTATGTATGTAGAAAGGAAGGTATATTTACCAAGAAGGGTGTAAGTATATGACAATGATTATTGAAGCTAGAGAAATTTAAGGGTGGTATATCTAAAAGGAGTGTCCAATAATGAAGTTAGTAAATTTTTTTTTCAAAATATAGTTTATCTGGATGATTTAAGAATTCAAGTGTAGACCATTAGAGAAGAGAAAAATATGGTTCAATCTTAAGGATATGGAATAAGCCCATAGGCTTAGAATGTTGGCTTTAATCTATGGGGGAGATGATAGGGTGAAAAACCATGTCAATAGGAGTTTTGTTCTTACATACTTTAGCTTTACCACGCTCATGACCAATGCTTATACAATTCATACATATTCATGTTCATTCTCAGCTCCTAGTAAAAGAAGTAATAGCTTCACTCTGTGATCCTAGTCACCCCCATGAATCTAACAATCAGTGATTGCAAATAGGATCTCTTTATGAGAGAAACTATCTTTCACACCCACATTCTCTAAATAAACAACTGATTTTGGGTCTCCCATGTATTTCTTCAGCTAGGAGACATGGGAAATAGGATGTATTGAATCTAACTTTGTTGGCAACTCTAGCTCATAGGATACTTTACCATATCGACTCAAAATATTGTAAGGGCGACCATGACAGGGAATGAGCTTTCTGTTACTACAAAATCACTTCACCCTTTTTATTGGAGAAACCTTCAGGTAGACAAAATCACCAATATCAATGTCAAGCTTCCTTTTCCTTACATCTGCGTAATATTTTTGACAACTTTGAGCAGTCTTCAGCCGTTTCCTAATCAACTAAACTTTTTCCATCATCTCATGTACCAAATCTATCCCTATCAAAGTAGCTTCACCAAACTCAAACCAACCAATAGGAGATCTACAACTCTTATCATAAAGTGCTTCAAATGAGGCCATTTGAATACTAGGGTAATAACTATTGTTATAAGCAAACTCAATCTAAGGCAAGTGATCATTCCCAACTACCCTTGAAAGCAATAACACATGCCCTCAATATGTCTTCTAAGGTCTGAATAGTCTTCACTGCCTGACCATCTATGTGTGGGTGAAAAATTGTACTGATATGAACTTGGGTACCAAGACCCTTCTGAAAAGCCTTCCAAAATAGAGAGGTGATAGCTCTATCTAAAATGATATTAAAAGGGACTCCATAAAGTTTCACCAACTCCTTAAGATAGAGTTTGGCATAATCCTTGTCTGAATCAAAAGTGTTAACTGGAAAGAAGTAGGCTGACTTAGTCATTCAATCCACGATAACATAAGTAAAATCATATTGTGAACGAGTACAAGACAACCCTGTAATGAAGTCCATGTTCACCACTTCCAACTTCCAATTAGGAATACTGAATTCCTAAAGTGTACCCTAGGTCTCTTGTGATCAAGCATAATCTGCTGGCAATTTGGATTTTTAACCACAAATACTGCAATATCCTTTCTTATTCCATTCCATCAATAGACTTCTCACAAATAATGGTACATATTAGTTGCTCCTGGGTAAATAGAATATCAATATCCATGAGCTTCTTCTAATATCCGCCGCTTCAACTTATCTACATCTGGATCACATAATCTTCCTTGACAAGAAAGAATACCATATTCCCCCAGGGAGAAAACCTCAATTTTTGACTCTGGATTGCTTCCTTCAAACTAAGCAAAATAGGATCTCTATCTTGTTTTTCCTTCACCTTAGTTACCAATAAAGATTCCAAACCATTTTCAACCAAAACATTACCTTTGGTTAAATCATACTATCGAACTCCCAACCTATCAAGATAATAAACCTCACGAACTAAATATTTCTTCTCATCCTCAACGTGAGAAACACTCCCTATTGAAAATTTTCTAAGTGTCGGCCACAATATCTACTTTAGTCGAGTGGTATAAGATGCTCATATCATAGTCTTTCAACAACTCTAGCCACCTTATCTGATGGAGATTTAGATCTTTCTAGTTAAAATATACTATAGACTCTTGTGATTAGTGAACACATCAACATGAAACCCATAAAGATACTGCCTCCAAATCTTCAAGACAAAAACAACTGCTGCCAACTCAAGATCATGATTTGGGTATTTCTTCTCATGAGGTTTTAGTTGTATAAAGGCACACATTATAACCTTGACCCGCTGCATCAACACATAACCAAAACCAACTATGGAAGCATCATAATATACCACAAAATCATGTAAACCCTCTGGTAGAGTCAAAACTAAGGCAAAGGTGAGTCGAGTCTTCAAATCCTGAAAACTATTCTCATAAGAATTGGACCACTAGAATTTAACTTTATTCTGTGTCAGCCTAAAAATGGGAGAAGCAGTAGAGGAAAATACTTCAACAAACCATCTGTAGTATGCAAGACAATAATATGACCAAGGAATACTACTAATTTCAACCAAAATTTACACTTGCTAAACTTAGAGAATGGTGATCTTTAATAGTATGCATGACCATCCTTAAATAGCCTGCGTGTTCACCCTCACTCTATGAATAAACGAGGGTGTCATCTATGAAGACTATAACGAATAAGTCCAAGTTTTGATAAGTCCAAGTTTTGCTTGAACACCCTATCCATCAAGTCCATAAAATATATAGGAGTATTCATTAGTCCAAAATACAAAATAATAAATTCAAAGTTGCCATACTAAGTTCTGAAAGCTATCTTTGGAATGTCATATTCTTTGACTCTGCGCTGATGATATCCAAATCTAAGTTCAATTTTAGAGAAAAAATTAGCATCCTAAAGTTAGTCGAAGAAGTCATCAATCATGGGGAGAGGATATTTATTCTTGATTGTGACCCTATTCAAGTGATGGTAGTCGAGGTACATTCTGAGAGAACTATCTTTCTTGTGCATGAAAAGAACTATAGCACCATATGGAGATACATTAGGCCTGATAAAACCCTTGTCTAGGAAATCTTTCAATTGTTCATTCAATTCTTTAAGCTAGGTTGGAGCCATTCTATTTGGTGAAATTGAAATAGGTTAATAGGTTGAGTATTTAGAAGGAGATCTATTCCAAAGTTAATTTCCTGCTTGAGAGGAACTCTAAGCATATCTTTTGGAACCACTTTTAGAAATTCATTTACCATAGAAGCCAACTCAGGAATTAGTGTTTCATACCTTGAGTCCTTGACTTGAACAAGATGATAGATACATCCTTTGGAAATTATTTTGCCTGCCTTAAGAAAAGAGATAAATCGACCTATTGGCACTTGATGTACTACTCTTCGAATCTAAAACTAACTCTTTTGGAAATCAAAATTAGACTACTCTATTTCTACAATCAACTGAGGCATAACAAGAATGGAGCCAATCTATGCCAAGAATAACATTGAAATTGGTCATGCCTAACTCAACAAGATTGACTGAGGTGACTTTCTGGATACCGTAACTGGGAAATTTCTATATACCAGTCTAACTATAATTGAGCTACCGACTAGAGTAGAAACTGAGAAGGGTTCTATGAGGATTTTAGGGCTAACACTAAAATCTACTGCTATATAGAGAGTCACAAAGGAAAATATGGCTCTGGGATCTAGCAATGCATAAGCATGAATATAAAATACTTGTAGCATACCAATAACCAAATCAGGAAAACTCTCCTAGTCCTATCAAGTTTGAAGAAAATATAGCCTACCCTGATATTATCCACCATTTACACTAGAAGTGGCACCCCTTTAAGTCAGGAGACCTACTAGAGTGGCTTAAGAGTTAGAAATACTTTGCTGACGAATATCCTTACCCCCTGTTCAATAACTAGCCAATCCCTCACACTATATCCTATCTTGCCACACCCAAAACAAACATCAATTCCTACCAAACACTCACCCTTGTGATTCCAGCCACATTTCTTACAAACTGGGTTGGTGTGAACATTATTCACCTTACCCTAGGACTTAATGCCTAGCGCTCTATCTTGAGTATCTTTTTTAAAATTTTGCACTAGAGCACTAGTAGAAGATGGGGATGGAACTAACAATTTCTAGTAGAACTAAGAATGATTTCCACCATATGACCTCTACTAAGAGAAACAAAGCTACCATTTTTGGACTTCTTATTATCACTTTCCTTCTCCTTGATCTTCTCTTCATCAATATGTTGATCATGGAAATCAATTTGGATGTATCCATATCCTTAACCAACATGGCCGTTCTACACTATTTACCCACATCCTTAAGAACACTAAACTCAAACTTTCTCATTTGAGCCTTAGAGTCAGCCATCATAGTTGGAGCATACCTTGCCAATGGAGTAAACTTGAGTGAATACATCTTTACACTCATATTGTTATTCTTTAGGTTTATGAACTCATTCACTTTGTCTTTCATCAAATCAAGTGGTAAGAACCTATCAAGACATACAACAATAAATTCATCCTACTCAACTGGCCTTGCGTGTATACCTCTACCCTTTCTGAACCAAGTGTGAGCTACTCCTTACAATTGATAAGAAAAACAAATCAGCACATACTCTATATTGAAGTGATGTTGCACCCAAGCGCACACGCAAGTTTACGTGGTCTAACAAAGTAATATAGTGGTAATAAAAAAGCCAAGTATTTATCCCACAGGGACTAGTGTTAAGAAAATATCTAATTTCAGTTCAACTATTATGATTAAATCAGTGCACACGTAACCATAAGAGGTTGAAAGTTATAGGTAACATTAAACTAATACAATGTGGTAAATTAAAGTTCTTCAGTAATCAATAGGGAAAACCAGGGTTAAGGCTTTGCGAACAATCAAAATAATCTATAAAATTTGTTAGTTAGGTTAAGTGTATTGGTTTTTAGTTCATGGGATTCATACTATGATTATGGTTTTCCAAACCTCTAGTCTATTATCTAACTTAGCCCCACAACTATATTGTTGAGCGGGGATGCAAGAACTAAGTTAAACGCATCCATATTTCATCCCATAGTTAAACAAAATAGATCACATAATTCTCCATCCTCCCTTAAAGTCCCAAGCTCATCTGTGATGTGAAACATAACAACTAAGTGTCCTATTTATACTTGGATACAAGTTGCCGATTTTGACATTGGGCGTGTCACGTCCTTATTTCGGTGACTAGGGTCTGTGGAATGCCTAATTGTAGTGATATAATAAAATTAGTAATTTAGGATACTCCCAAGGGCGTGGCATGGAAATAATGTGGTTCCTAAGGTATGTGGCATGCCAATATCTTCAAAATGTCTATTTTTGGTCAAGTCTTGTCCCATGTGTTTATCCATCCATTCCAACCCTTGTGGTGGTGTTTGCACTATATTTCTAGCTTTTAAATCAATGATATATCATCATGATAAAATCACACAGCATTGTCTAGCATCAAAAACCATGAATTTGAGCTCAAAATAGCATATAATCTAAGACGGTGAACTAGTAACTTTAGCTAAGAGTACTAGCTTTGTCCTTTTGATCTTTAACTTAGTGTTTTGTCTCTTGGATTGTTTCAATTGAACCTTAAACACTATAAAATAGTTATTCGACACATAATTACTCAATTATATCTTTAGTAACCCTTATACACACTAGAATCCATCAAGATCAACTAGAATAACACATAGCTCAAGCTAGTAACACTAGTTTTCTTGTCAAAACACTAAGTGAACAAATTAATTTAAAAATTATTTGAAACACACCCTAAAATTATAATCAAGTATTTTAACCCTTATATGATCAGCTATACAAATATTTACTCATCAAGCATGAGAGAAGTCCTCAAAACAAGGCTAATTAAGGCGGGATAACCATGCTTGGGTGCATTAATCCACCTAAGATAAAGTATCACTCATCATTTCAATAAAATTATGAATACTATTCAAGAACTCCTATGGATCCTAATCATGCTTAGACCCAAATAACATCGAAGGATTCATTCGAGTGGTATCCCAAACTCTAGTTGCTTTCATATTCACTGTTGGGTTGGCTGGGGAAACCAATGGTTATTCTGAGCTATCATTGACTGGTCTAATACTGTGAAAGCAGCCTTAAATTTAGCATGGGAGACCTTCTCATTCAGAGTGTCTTTGTAATACCCCAAACTTTATTTAAGTCAAATCTAGTATCCAAAAGAGTTAGTGATGACTTCCTAAATGATTAATATTTAAATCAGATAAAATTTCCCCAATTTAGAATTTTTATCATGTGGTAAATTGAATTAGCTTTCTAACGATACTAATTTTATCAAAATTCGGTATCAGAGTAAGAAGTTATGCACGTTTTACAGAGAACTATTGGAACTGCCTAGAAGCGATGGTTAGGACGGCGGACCATCGAGCTAGAGATGGACCATCACCCAAGCCGTTGCGACTAAGGAGTGAACCCATCTTCTGGGCAAATGAGATGGTCAATACTGATGGACCATTGAGCTAGCGATGGACCATCACCCAAACCATCGCAGACGAGGCAGGAAGTTCAGGTTCTGTCCAAGTACGACAGGATGGACCGAGGGACCGTCGACTGATACACCCAAATTACAACTCTCATTAGAAAGTGCAAGCGGTCACTGTCAAATATAGAACCCAACTGGGTTGGGTGTCGAATCCCACAGGGAATACTATGATCACTAAGTATTGCGATTATTATTAGACTGTTGATCGAAGGTTCCAAGGTAAGGGGGGTTTTAGTTTAAGTGCACAATAATATTATTAGTATAACGAATGAGATGATATGTGTAATAATATTTGATCACAGAGAATAACAAGTTAGGGTTATGTCCACCTTGTAGCTTCTACTTCTCTATTAACTATGATTAATATGGATTTTACACATGCATGCACTTATAGAGAGACGTATTCTAATTCTAAATGCAAGTGTTTTTCAACCATCAAGAATTTATTCACCTTAGTTCTCTCGAATCCAAAGTGTATAACCAATTGTACGAACTCTCCAAGAAGTTAATCCTGCTAGGGCATTAACGTGTAAAATAGAGGTTGGAAACCCTATTTTTTTGTCACACTCTCTTTTCCAAACAGTAACTTTTCTATCAAACAAGTTATTGCTATAATGGCGCATTCCCTATGTTTGAAACCACGAGAATTAAATCAAATGAAGAGAGTAGCGATATAAGTGGATTAACACATCATAAATTCACAAACCCATAGCAATAGAGAGTATACTACAAGGTTTCCATAACCCTAACAAATAAGCTTAGCTAGTCATGAATAAAACAGAAATCAAAATAGAAATCTTCATCATACCAATACTTATAATGATCTTGGTGATAAAGATGACTAGCGATAATAAGAGAGAAACGTGTTTCTCTCCCTCTGTCCTCAAGCTACGCTGCTCTTCTTGTTTTTCAAAAAATACAGAATCTGATTATGCCTAAAAATTCAGCCATAAGGCTTTTAATAACATCCTTCTCTAATAAATTGCTACTGCATCCTTAACTATTTAAAAATATTCAGTTTGCCCGAGAAAAAGTTCCCATACAGCACATTCAGTCCAAAAGCTGCTTTCCTTTTTATGTGAAGTTTTCCTTTGCTGTCCACAGGTCCCCAAAGTGCTGAAATCTTCCGCATTAGTACTTGAAAAGCATGCTAATCACATAGGTCAGCTCACTTAACTAAAAATAGACTAAAAGTGCAAGAATTATGTATTTTATCCTCAAAACTTAGCTAAAATGTGGGTAAGTTATGGTGCTTAGACGTATAAATACGCCCAACATCACCACCCCACACTTAAAGCTTTGTTTGTCCTCGAACAAAAGAGTACATCCATGCGAATACCTAACTAAACTTCACAAGAGCAACACAAAATTTTCAACAAGACATACACTGCAATTATTAAAAAAGAGTAGATTTCTTGATCATTACTAGAAACAACTCACCCTCTAACATAGACTCATTAAGTTGGTTAATTCGTATACACAAGTTAAGCCAAAAGAAATCATATAAAACAACCCAATAATCATCAACCATGTGCGCTCACACAAAATGTTACCCATAATCACTCATAGTTTTGTATTTTTCAGAAATATGGGTATAAGAACTTGCTTGCTCTCTCTCACAAAGAATTCTTAGATTACAACTGATGACCATATGCTTTTCCTTAGTGTAATGCTCCACTAATATCAGAATGCTAAGGTTAGGATCAAATAGGTCTTTATGGATTGTAAAGTAGGCTAAAGGGACGGGTAGGACTATTTTGGCCAGAAATGGTGACTATGTTCCCTAAGCGCTTTAATACACTACATTATGCCATTTACACTAACTTTTAACAACCACTCTACCTTCCTTTCATCTACCAACCACTCTACCTTTCTTTACCTATTTTGTTACTCAATTAAAAACACTATGATGGGAATATACAACTCTTTTTATTTTTTTTTATTTTTTTATTTTTTTCAAGCATCCCTATGATTGCCACCCTCAGTTTAGACTATTTGCATCCCTCAGGGTGCCACTTCCGATCACAATATTTTCATGTACCAAATAACTAAACTTTGGGGCATCACTTTCACCATTTTTCTCTTATTTTACCACACTCTTTACTCAACTTGATTCTACAATTTAAAGCACTTAGGATCTTTTGGATCAAATTATGGTCTTTTTTAAAAAAAAAAA
>NC_061113.1:188699079-188714784 GCF_002878395.1 Capsicum annuum
CATTGAAACCACTATGGAACATGAAAGAACAACTTACTTGGTGATAAATTCGTGATGAATCGGGAAGGTGAGCCTACAGGAGTAGATGAGAAAAGAGAAGGGCTTGTAGAGGTGAAGGAGATATTGGGGGCACTTAGGTTGAAGAAAAATTTAGTGGGGTTTAAGGGTAGAGGATATATTTAAAGGATGAGCCATGGGTCGGGTTGGTCCATTCACAAACGGGTTAGTAGGCAAAATGTGTAAGTAGGCGGCGCCCTTAGGATCGCCTAAGCATAAGTAGGCGGCGCCTAACCTATGGCCTATGTTGGCATAGGCGGCGCCTAACCTATTGCCTATGTTGGCATAGGCGGGGCCTAACCTATCGCCTATGTGAGACAGTGAGCATAGGCAATGATATAGGCGGCGCCTAACCTATTGCCTATATTGGCAAAGGTGGCGCCTAACCTATTGCCTATGTTGGTATAGGCGGCGCCTAACCTATCACCTATGTTGGCATAGGCAATTGGAAAAACGGTACACTCTCGGTCGAATCTACATAATTCGAGGCGCGACTCTAATGCAAATCATACTTGAACCTTACACATTTGACCACTCCCACTTACCTGTATTGTTCCATCATTCCTAGACTTACCACCATTGACATGATTCACTTCCAAATCAAACTTTGAACTAATCTCCTTCTTTGTACTTCATGCACCTACACTTAATCAAAAACAAAAAAAATGATTAGAAGGATGGGTTGCCTCCCACCAAGTGCCTTAGTTTTGGTCGTGGCTCGACTCTTCTTTTTGAATTTTTATTTATCAAAAATAAAATCCTAGTAAAATGATGGGTTGCCTCCCATGTAGCGCTTGGTTTATTGTCGTGGCACAACATAGTTATCTCGATTACTCAGACTTCATCAAGATATATGGTGGCTATACATATTATCGAGTCAGTTGGACCGATATATAGATTCACTCTTTGGATATTCACCTTAAAGACACTACCATCATTGTTTTCTAACTCCACTACTCCAGATGAGTAAACTTGGTTGATTCTGAATGGACCAGACCATTTAGACTTCAACTTACCTGGAAACAGCTTCAGTCTGGAGTTGAAAAGAAGTACCAAATCGCCTTTCTAAAAGTTTCATTGGATAATCCTCCGATCATGGTACTTTTTCATCCTTTCCTTGTAAATATCTGCTCTTTCATATGCATTTAGACGGAATTCATCCATCTCATTCAGCTGTCCCTATCTCATATCTATAGCATCATCCCAGTTCAGGTTAAGCTGCTTCAGTGCCCACATTGCTTTATGTTCTAGCTCAATTGGCAAGTGACAAGCCTTTCCATAAACTAGTTGGTATGGTGACATGCCAATTGGTGTCTTGAACGCGGTCCTATAAGCCCATAAGGCATTGTCCAGCTTCCTGGACCAATCTTTCCTGCTAACATTTACAGTCTTAGCAAGGATCAGCTTGATTTCCCGATTTGAAACCTCCACCTGCCCACTAGTTTGTGGGTGGTACGGTGTAGCTACCTTATGTTGCTTAACCCCATACTTTGCCAATACGGCTCTGAATAGCTTGTTGCAGAAATGTGATCCTCCATCGCTTATGATGGTACGAGGACCCCAAAACGAGAGAAGATATTTCTCTTTAACAATGCCACAACACTCTTACCTTCATTATCAGCTAGAGCGACTGCATCGACCCATTTGGAAACGTAATCCACAGCAACTAAGATATATTTCATCCCAAATGAGCTCACAAATGGGCCCATGAAGTCAATACCCCAGACATCGAATAACTCTACTTCAAGTATTTTGGACATGGGAATCTCATGGTGCTTTGAAATAGAACCTTTCCGCTGACACTGATCACATCTTCTTACAAAATCGTAGCCATCCTTGAATAATAAAGGCCAATAGTAGCCACTTTGCAGTACTTTCTTAGCCGTCCGATCACCTGCATGGTGACCTCCAACTTTGAAAGCATGGCTTGCTTCCAGTATGCTAGGCACCTCTACATCTGGGATGCACCGCCTAATAATACCATCATCACATCGTCGAAAAATATAAGGCTCATCCCAGAAGTAATGTTTCACATCATGCATGAACTTTTTCTTTTGATGAAAGGAGAGATGCTCAGGAATCACTTTGCTTACTATGTAGTTAGCAAAATCTGCATACCACGATAAGTTTTCCACCATAATTGCTAGAATCTCTTCATCGGGGAATGCATCATCAATATCAAGGTTGGTCTGCACTGTGTGCTCACTCTCAAGTCTAGATAGATGATCAGCTACTTGGTTTTCACAACCTTTTCTATCCTTTACCTCGAAATTGAATTCTTAAAGCAGTAGCACGCACCTAATTAGCCTTGGCTTGGCATCCTTCTTTGCCAATAGATATCTTAGATCCGCATGATCTGTGTGAACCACTACCTTGGTTCCTAATAAGTAAGCACGAAACTTTTCGAAAGCATAAACAACCGCTAGAAGCTCTTGCTCAGTTACAGTATAGTTCTTCTGTGCTCCATTCAAGGCCTTGCTTGCGTAGTAGATTGGATGAAATAGATTTTCTCTTTTCTAACCAAGTACAGCACCCAAGGCTACACCACTTGCATCACACATAACTTCAAAAGGTAGAGACCAATCGGGTGCTACAATAATAGGGGCTTCAACTAGCTTTCCTTTGAGGCATTCAAATGTCTTCAAGTAATCTTCACCAAAGTAAAACTTTGCCTCCTTCTCCAAAATTTTGCATAATGGGTTTGCAATCTAGGAGAAGTCTTTAATAAACCTCCGATAAAAACTAACATGACCGAGAAAACTATGAAACCCCTTCACAGAAATTGGAGGTGGTAGTCTATCGATAACTTCAATCTTGGCTCAATCTTGGCTCAATCAACTTCAATTCCCTTTTCAGAGACCTTATGCCCGAGAACAATGCCTTTCTTAACCATAAAATGGAACTTCTCCCAATTTAGCACCAGATTGAATTCCACACATCGCTGCAAAGCCATACTCAGATTTGCCAAGCATGACTCAAATGAGTCACCTACAACCGAAAAGTCATCCATAAACACCTCCAAGGTTTCTTCAACCATATCAAAGAAAATAGACATCATACACCGCTGAAAAGTGGCAGGTGCATTACATAGCCCAAATGGCATTCGTTTGAATGCAAAAGTACCATATGGGCATGTGAAAGTGGTCTTCTCCTGATCTTCAGGAGCAATGCAAATCTGATTATATCTAGAATAACCATCCAAGAAATAGAACCATCCCTTTCCTACTAATCGATGAAGCATTTGATCCATGAATGGCATTGGGAAGTGGTCCTTTAACGTCCACGAGTTTATCTTCCGGTAATCCATACACACCCTCTACCCTATGACAGGCCTGAGTAGAATTAGCTCATTCTTCTCGTTCGCTACTACTTTCATGCCCTCTTTCTTGGGCACATATTGTACAGGACTCGCCCATTTACTGTCTGAGATTGGATACACCACCCCTGCATCTAACCACTTTATGATTTCTTTCTTTACCACCTCTTACATAGGTGGATTCAGACGACGCTGATGCTCAATAGTGGGTACGCAATCTTCCTCTAGCTGAATCTTGTGCATACATATGCCAGGAGGGATACCAATTATATCAGCAATAGTCAAACTAATAGCTCTCTTGTACCTCTTTAGAACGAGATGAGAGCCTCTACCTGTTGTTCACCTAAATCAGCAGCAATAATAACCGGCAGTGTATTTCCACTACCCAAGAACACATACCTTAGATAACTGGGTAGCTCTTTCAATTCTAGCACCGGTGGCTCTTCAATGGATGGCTTCGCCGGTGGTGAAGGTCAATTCTTAAGGTCAAGGTCCAGCTTTTAGGGGGCATAAGAATACGACCCCATTTCTGTCAAAGCACAGATAGTTTCTTCGTACTCTTTAACATCCTCACGATCAAAGTTCAAAAGCACAGCAGCCAATGGCTCAACAGTAAGCTGCTTCTCTAAAGATAATTCCTTCTCATCCTCATAATAAACATCAGCTATAGAGAACATATTCATATCCTTGGGCTGCTTCATTGATTTGCATACATCAAAACGTACCACTTCGTCATTCATCCGAAATAAAAACTCATTTGCTCGCAAATCAATAAGCACACTTTCTGTTGTGGGGAAAGGCCGACCCAAGATTATGGAAACCTCAAAATCCACCTCGCAATCCAAAATAACAAAGTCTGCAGGGAAAATGAAGGTAGAAACCTTTACTAATACATCATACAAGATACCAACAGGTCGTTTTACCGACCTATCTGCCATTATAAGCCTCATGTTGGTTGGTGTAGGATCGTCCAACCCCAACTGTCGATAGATGGCTAGTGGCATCAAATTAATGCTAGCCCCTAAATCACATAAAGCCTTAGCAAAGTTTATAGATCCGACCTTGCAAGGAATAGTGAAAGCACCCGGATCTGCCTTCTTCTGTACCAAGGACCTCATGGCAACTGCACTGCAATGATGAAAATTATCTTCCAGTTCATAGCTCGCTACTCTTTTCTTTGTCAAAAGGTCCTTCATGAATTTGGCATACCCTAGAATTTGCTCTAGTTCCTCCACCAAAGGCACATTTATAGTCAGCTGCTTCAGCATGATCATGAATTTACTGAACCATGTGTCATCAGCCTTCTTCTTCAGTCTCTGAGGAAAAGGTGGTGGTGGATTTGGAAGAGTTTTCTCCACCACTTCTTTTTTATTGTGCTTCCCATTATCAATCTTTTCAGACTGCTGGCATCTGGGTGTAGATCATGAACGTTCTCATCCTAATCTTTAACTTCTATAAAATCATCACAATCTGCTTCAATAACATTGTCCTCTATACTATCAACCATGGGCTTACCCTTGGATGGATTTTCCAACACTTTACCACTGCTGGTTTTAATAGCCAAACATGATCCATCTTTTCTTAGATTTTAGACAGTGTCACTCGGTAAAGTGCCAGCTTTTCTTTGATTGAATGCTCCTGATAGTTGACTCATTTGTTGTTCCAGCTGTTTTATTGAAGTGGAATGGGAGTCAACCAATTGATTTATTGAGGAAAAATCATTTTTTACCTCAGTTACTCCCATGTTGGTTGCCTTCACTTCTTTCAACAGCTTAGCCATCATATCTTCCATGGACATCTTCCCAGAGCTAGATGAAACAGCTTCACGATTTCCAGGAGGGACATACAAACCGCTCCTGTCATTTTTATTCTTCCAATTCCCTTGATCTCGGTCCTTGTATTTGGATTTTTCATAATAGTTCTGACCTTGGTTTCCTTGGACATTGCCTCAGAAACCCCCCTGATTATTCAAGTAATTTGCTTCCTCCTCAGAATCGGAGTTATCTCTTCCCTGTGATACAACAGCCTTGACCTTTTCTGTCTTCCCTGATAATAAATACTTGGTAAAAAGGTCCATCTGCATTTTCATGTGAGCCATATCCTGGTCACGTTCCTCTTCTCTTCGTCTCTGTTTTACCATCATGCCAATAGATACAGTAGAGCTTGCTACCTCAGAATCCCTGGTATGCCAAGCTCTACTTTGCTTTGTCATACGATCCAGCATATCACATGCCTCAATAAAAGTAAGGTCCATGAATGACCCACCCACAGCATTATCAACCACTGGCTTAGTCACCGAGTTCAAAGCTCTATATAATATTTCCATCAAGTGGACATTGGCCATCTGATGATTTGGGCACCGCATAAGCTTCTTCTTGAACCTCTCCCAAGTCTCGTAGAGAGCTTCAGTTGGAAGCTATCTAAAATTGCTTATCTCATCTCTTAATTGTGCTCTCTTGGATGGCGGAAAGAACCTTTCTAGGAAAGCTTCTTTCAGTTACCTCCAATTGGTAATAGAGTCAGGATTTAGCCTATTTAACCATAGAGTTGCCTCTCCAGATAGAGACAATGGAAATAAGCGCAGCTGGATCGTATTCTATCCAACCCCTGGATTGTCAAATGATTTGCATGTTGAGATAAAATTAATCAGATGCATATTCGGATCATCGCCTGCAAGTCCACCAAATAACCCTTTGAGTTGCAATAACTGGATCATGGTGCTAGTGATATTGAACTTGGCTCCGGGTGCCAAGGGAAGAGGAATAATAGCCCCTGTGGCACCAGCCCCATCCAAGTCATCATCATCATCATTAAAATCAACTTGCACAGCTCGGTATTCGGGTCTTATTCTAGCCATACGATCTCTGTTGACATTCCTGTTCACTGGTGCAACCACATCATCTGCACGCCTTGGATTTAATAACTCATCATCACCCAGGTCCTCATCATCAAGATTTGGCACCCGACCTGGGTTATCAGCATTCTGTTGATTTACTTGCGCAGCTGCCAATGCAGCTAATCTAGCCTGCTCCTGTTGAGTAGCCATCCGTTCAAGGTCTCGTTGCGCATCCATTCTTCCAATAAGATGTAGTTTAGGATTTATAGGTAATAATGTTTGACCAGATTTTCGAGTATTTGGCATGCACTCCACTTAACCTGAACAAAACAAAAACAACAAACAAAAAGTAAAATTTGAGAATCTTTGACCAAAGGGTCTATTAACTATCACAAACTTAGTTGACAACCGTATTCCCCGGCAACGGTGCCAAAATTTGATACGCCCAAATTACAACTCTCGTTAGAAAGTGCAAGCGGTCGCTGTCAAATATAGAAACCAACTAGGTTGGGTGTCGAATCCCACAGGGAATACTATGATCACTAAGTATTGCGATTATTATTAGACTGTTGATCGAAGGTTCCAAGGTAAGGGGGGTTTTAGTTTAAGTGCACAATAATATTATTAGTGTAACGAATGAGATGATATGTATAATTATATTTGATCACAAAGAATAACAAGTTAGGGTTATGTCCACCTTGTAGCTTCTACTTCTCTATTAACTATGAGTAATATGGGTTTTATACATGCATTCACTTATAGAGAGACGTATTCTAATTCTAAATCCAAGTGTTTTTCAACCATCAAGAATTTATTCACCTTAGTTCTCTCGAATCCAAAGTGTACAACCAATTGTACGAACTCTCCAAGAAGTTAATCCTGCTAAGGCATTAACGTGTAAAATAGAGGTTGGAAACCCTATTTTCTTGTCACACTCTCTTTTCCAAACAGTAACTTTTCTATCGAACAAGTTATTGCTATAATGGCGCATTCCCTATGTTTGAAACCACTAGAATTCAATCAAAATGAAGAGAGTAGTGATATAAGTGGATTAACACATCATAAATTCACAAACCCATAGCAATAGAGAGTGTACTACAAGGTTTCCATAACCCTAACAAATAAGCTTAGCTACTCATGAATAAAATAGAAATAAAAATAGAAATCTTCATCATACCAAAACTTAGAACGATCTTGGTGATAAAGATGACTAGCGATAATAAAAGAGAAACGTGTTTCTCTCCCTCTGTCCTCAAGCTATGCTGCTCTTCTTGTTTTTCAAAAAATACAGAATCTGAATTATGCCTAAAAATTCAGCCATAAGGCTTTTAATAACATCCTTCTCTAATAAATTGTTACTGCATCCTTAACTATTTAAAAATATTCAGTTTGCCAGGGAAAAAGTTCCCATACAGCACATTCAGTCCAAAAGTTGCTTTCCTTTTTATGTGAAGTTTTCCTTTGCTGTCCACAGGTCCCCAAAGTGCTGAAATCTTCCTCATTAGTACCTGAAAAGCATGCTAATCACATAGGTCAGCTCACTTAACTAAAAACAGACTAAAAGTGCTAGAATTATGTATTTTATCCGCAAAACTTAGCTAAAATGTGGGTAAGTTATGGTTCTTAGACGTATAAATACGCCCAACGTCATCGAGCCAGCGATGAACTGTCGCCCAAACCATTGCCACTTCCGATCAGCAATTTTAAGCAATTTTAAAAAGGATTTTCCACCCGTTTTGACACTAATTGTACAAGACTAGAGCTCATAACTTCATCATTCATCCACAACACCAAATTAGGGTTTCTCTCAAAGATCAATCCTCAGCAGCAAGAAAACCTAGGTGTCTAATTCCAAGGCAAGAATTCAAGCTTTCCTCCACCAATCTTCAAGAAATCATCCACCCAGGTATGTAAAGTGTTGATTCATAGGTTTCTTTCACCCATGAAGCTCAAGAATCCCATTTTAAACTCATGAATTGTGATTTCCATTTGGTGAGGTGATTTTAATTATGGTGATATAGTTGTATGAATCCCTAGTTGGAGTCTTTATGTACTTTTGATGAAATTATGCTAGTTTATGGGTTTGGAAACTTTAAATTGAGTTGAGTAAAGTAACCATAATGTATGAACTAGTGTATATGCCTAAGCCTAAGGTTTTGCATGCAATGTGTTTGATAAAATGCCCAAGAGAATTAGAATCATGCTTTAGGACTCAATTATGACTAAATTGATGAACCCATGTTTTACCCTTATGTTTAAAATGACTTTCATATTATTGTTATGCATTGAAATTGTTTGATGGATTGTTCAGGAGATTAGCCCTATGAAATTATGGCATGCTTATATGCATTCTTATTCATGTACCAAACTATGATAATCAAGTTCCTCATGAAATTCCCCAATGATTGTATTATGGATTGTTGATTATCATAGCATGATTCATGATTGTATTATGGATTGTTGATTATGGTCGGGAGTCTAGGAAGTGTCATGTCTTGTCAGTTTCATGCTATCGAGTCCTAGGGTACATGTACCCGACAATGTAGCTGTGTCCCCAGAGCCAGTGTCAGTTTTCAAGATACTGTCAGTCAAGCCATGTTCAGTAGAATTCAGTCAGTCTCATGACTCAAGAAAACTTAATAATCTTAGTAATCTCACTCAGTTATCAAATCTCAGTAATATTCTATCAGTCAACAAAACTCAGTAAACTCAGTCCAGTCAGTTTAGTATAATTAATTCAGTGTCTAATCAGATTAGAGTACGATTCAGCACTGAGTGAGCCCAAGCAAGGGAAATTACCTGCGAGTAAAGGGTGTGATACTTAGAAGCAATCCTTGTGCTCCAAAACTACGTAGCCAGCGTAGGTTGAGATATCTAACCTATTAGATGAGGGTTGATTAGGTGACTTAACTTATTAGATGAGAGTCCCACCATTCTCCTTAGAGTACCTATTAAATGAGGGATTACTCACAGCTTCTCTTTACTAGTTGTGCCGTATTGACATCCTTCCAATTGGGGTTACAGATTGGACCCCAACTCAGTAATAAAACTCAAATAGTTCTACAGAATTCAGGACTGTCAGATACAGTCACTCAGCTCAGTACAGAACTCAGCTAGTTCCATCAGAACCTAGACTGTTAGACACAGTCACTCAGTATAAGTTATATTAGTTATTAGAAATCCATTCTATCAGTATTCAGAATCAGTAATCAGTGTTGTCACAATCTCATTTACATTTATGTATTCATGCATGTATTTCCACGTTCATGTTACTCAGTCAGTAAGTATTGTTTATGCATTTAAACCCTTCCATTTAGCCTACCTCACTTGCATATAAGTAAATTCAATCATGCTAATGCATTTGCGCTATGGTGTTTTATACCATAGGTTCAGAAGCATGAGCTCCAGAGCATCCTTAGTAGATCAGACGTTCAGAAACCATACTAGCAGTAAGTCCTCATCATTCGAGGATAGCATAATTATTTTATTATTTTATTATTTCAGTAGTCTAGAGTTAGTTAGGGATATTTCCCATCAACTCGATAGTTTCAGACAGTTTAGAGGCTTCCAGACTATAGCATGTTCAGACAGTTATTTCAAAAAATTTTTTGGTATTGGTATATCGTATTTCCAGATGTTATGTTTTATCAGATATTTGAACCTTATGGCCATTCAGCCTTTTTTTACATTTATACAGTATATTATGCAGTGCCCAGTTACAGATATCAGACATGGGTTAGCTTGTGGTCCTTTGGGGTCATGAGCACCGTGTAGCATTTCGGGTACCAGATTTGGGGCGTTACAGTCTTTCATAACTGGCAGTGGCACTTGCTGATTTTTGTTCCTCCTTCCATTAGTTCTTATAAGAGGCATTTTCTATAAACGGTTAGAGGATGAGTTAGAACAAGAATTTTAATAGAGCTCAAACTCTATCTCACGACATGAATCATGAAAAAAGTGACACTTTCCTAAAACATTACATATCCACTCACTCATAAATATGGCGTGATCCATACCCATGAACAAGACTCTACTTAATGCAACTTTCAGACACCCTAGGACACTTTAAACCTGGCTCTAATACCAAGTTTGTAACAACCCGAGACTGCCCCTAGTCTTAACATGGTGCTCAAAGTCATAAGTGACCTGAGCATAACACTAAGAATTATGAAGAAGTAACAAAATACTTGACGAAAGCTAAACTGAAATAATCTGTTAATAATGATAAAAAAATCAATACTGAATAAAAATATCAAAACTAGAATTGTTTAACAAAACCCAACATGCTAGAATATAACTAACAATCTGTCTGAAAGCCTGTACTCATACGATTTGTTGGGATAAGCCCCCATCTAACTTCAACTAAGTGAAACTAAAATAATACTAAAATTAAATACTGATAACTAGTCCTCGAATGATCAAGACTCATTAAAAATTATTGATAAATATGTTACCAAACCATACTAAGCACGATCGGGATGCTGAGCTTCAGAACCTATATTATAAAATAATATAGCACAGAAAAGTATATGATTAGTACTTTGAATATGTTAAGTATGTCAGATGGGAAAACAAACTAGTATAAGCTGAACATGAACGTATGAAACATGGTAAACTGAATGCAAGACCAAATATAAACATATAATAAATAGAAACTGGTTAACTGAATACAAGGTCATGTAAAATCTACAAACTAAACATAAATGTGGACTATTGAGCAAACAATAACCAACATACCCTAATTTGAGAAAATTGAGGTTCAACCTGTAACCCAGTTGGATGGGTTTTCAGTACCTTTCCAAGGATACGAACACTGGCTGGCATAGATCGATAAAACTGATGTCTCGAAGGACTAGGGTGTGAGTCCTCAACTGGTGGGTGACCTCTTATAATCTATGGTGGCGTCATAGTTCTGGAACTTAGGGACTTATACTAAAGGTCTTAGTCCTAACTGATGGGTGAGTCTTTATCCCTGCATTCACTTGGTGCTAAGTACTACTCCCAAATGGATAACACTGATAAATGAATTGCTCCTTATAATTATATTCTAAGAATATCAACAATGGATAATTTGAAGTGCTCAAAGACATGCGAACTGGTATATGCATGAATCCCTAGGTATTGGGTGTTCATAAACCACCAGCTCTCTGACTAATCAACTAAACATGATAATATTATAAGCTGATCATAATAGAGAATTTCATGACTGAAGTCAAAAAATAAAAAATTAACAATATATCCTGGTTTTGAGTATGGAAGGATGCTTAAACTTATGAGGAAACACGTATCCATGTTTGAATTCAATAATTTATCTAAAGAATTATAAAACTCGTGTTTTTCATGAAACCCTAAACTTGAAGGATGAATTTAAATATATAATTGAAGAAATCTTTGGGACTCAATGAGTGGAAGGAGAGCATTGATGAAATCCCACATACCTAGAGCTTAATTTTTTGATGAATTCTTTGGAATTTGTGTTTGAAGTTGAGGAACCCTAAGTTGACTTTTGGAGAAAAATAATCGCCTCTTTACTTGGTGTGGATGGAACTTATGACTTAATAAGGAATTTGGGCATTTTCTCCTTTTATTATAGCCTTGGAAGGCATAAATGATGTAGCTCTGGGGTTAAAAGAATGGGAAAGACAAAAAATACCTTCTTAATAGATTTAGTAATTTATAGGAAATAGTGGAGACAACTCAGGCTATGACTCATTGGGTATGCTCACGAGTCGTGGACTAAGTCTTCACCTGAGGACCTAAGCCTTGGGTTCTCACTATTATAACAATGACTTCTCATTTGATTACTCGTTTGGTCTGACCATAAGTCTTCATGAAGTGCCATTGTCAAGGGGTTGATTTCTTAGTTTCTTACTATTGTGATGATGGGTCCCTTACTGCCGTGACAATGAGTCTTCACAATGACTCTTTGTGTCCTGATAACGAGTCATTGTCACTGGCATTTTGGCAGTTACTCTGTCAATTTTCCATAACTTTTCACTATAATTTTGGATTAAGGCTAGACCAATGGTATTGGAAAGCTAATTCAATTATTTATCTATTGGTGGTTCTAGAGCTTAAAAACTTGGAGTATTACAGTGTCATGAATTTTTCAATTGAGTTTTAAACTTTCAACATGAATCATCTCCTTATATTTAATCAAGTCAGCTCAATAATTAGTTTCAAGTTAAGGGTTCCATCATTTCAGCTCAGCTATATCCTTCATTGCAGACATGATGTCCAAGCACCCTTATTTTTTAACTCCGAACAATGATTCGACAGTAGTAATAGATTTCCCTACTAGAATTACTCTCCTCTAATTTCATGTTAACATTGTGCCGTATGTATGAACTGAGTCAGTAATCTGTCAAAAGGTGATTCTTATTACTAAACATGATCAATTTTAGAAATTCAGTCTCATGTTAGTGAAATCATTCTTTTCATCCCAATGTAAGTCTTTATTCAAGGATGAATGACCCCAAGGGGGAGATATTGTAACACCCGACAGACTCCTAGCTAAACTTCTAATCGTTCGTCATATGCTTATAGGTCTAAAATGATTATTTTAATCATAGATAAGTATTATGATCATTTAAATAGTGTGCAAACTGTTTTTTGTGTGTATCATAGCTATAAGAAATACTTAGAGCAAAGTTGAGTTCAGAGCATTTATTATCGATTGAGTTTTAGTATTCAATCCTACAAGGGTCAATTCTAAATGAGTACAACTACTGGAATAAATAGAGTTTTGGAGCTCATTACCCACTAAATGAAAGGTATTTGAGTCCTCTTTCCAACTAATCTAATTTTTCCTTAATCTGATACTGAATCAAAGGTTATGAGACTTTTTTTTAGCAAACCAATAAGGGTCCACGGTAAGACCATCCCATGCCAGTGGTCATGCCGACTCTAAAATCCCACTTTTTCTTTAATTTTTTGAGGCAAACTAGACATTTACATCCTAAATGATCCTATAACTAATACTAAAGCATTTCCCTTATCATATAATACAAATCCATATTCCCTCTCCTTTGAAACTCTCAAGAATATCAAAGACGGGTTTCCAATAAAAAATCATACTTTCAAGGCTCAAATTCAAGATTTCCTTCAAGAAATCAACAAGATCATGTATGTGGGGTTTGAACAAGGATTACCTTTCATCTTTGTACCCCAGTTTTTACATTAATGTTATAAATTTAATGATTAGGGTTCATACCTACCTATTTTTCATGCTTCTGATATTATGATGCTTCCCTGTGATTTAAAGTTCCTTTAGCATAAGAATTCATATTAACTCGTGTTATTTCTCACATGATTGATATTATGATTTTAGTTTTAGAATTCTAACATGAAGTTCAATGAGATGGTAAATGCGCATGATTTTAGCATGTTTCAGTCAGTTTACAAGTAATTCAGACTTACTATTTCATATTATAGTTCATTACAGCATGATTACAATATTTGTATTGATCTTATGATCTCAAACATGATATGAAATTCACGTATTTACTTATGCACCTAATTTAGCAATAGAAGCATGATTGATTTTCAGATTTATAAACCTATATGCTTACTTTATTGTAAATTTCATATATTATGAGCATTAGTATGTTTTGGGAATAGTATTTAGCATTGAGGAGGAGCGGGTTTAGTGCACCCAAATTCCTAGAAACTACATACCACTGTATGTTAAAGGGGTCCTTGTAAAAGAGTATCTTCCTTGACCAAATGAGCTTAGTTTAGTGATCGATCCTGTTTTCATGACCCGATTTACGAATCATAATGGCACCTACTAAATCCCACTAGTAGGTAATCCAAAACCTCATACGAAGCTAATGCAATGGATTAATTTGGTGGAAAATTCCCAACATAGGCAAATTTCAAGAACATAATATAAAAATAAACCAAGTGTTCTAAATAGATAAAACAGTCAATACGAGATACCATCACATGACCTCGTAAAGCTAGTACAAGAGCATCTAATAATAAAAATTCAATCAAAATATCTAAAGTAGCTAATAAATCAGTCTTTATACAAAAGATTGAATATAGAAAGATAGAAGGAAATGGGTGACTCAAACTCCAAGAGCTCACCCTATCTCCTGATATCAACACCGCACGAACAAGAATCAATGGCAGTAACTAGTTCTCAGATCTGCACCAAAAAAGGTACAGAAGTGTAGTATGAGTACCAAAACAGTGGGTACTCAGTTGGAATCATAGGTCGACTGAGCTAAATCATTATATAAGTATGATAAAATGCAAGATAACATAACTAAGTTAAGGTACAGCATGAACCTAAATCATCTCCAATACCGTTGTAAATAATCAATAAGTAACCAGAATAATAACATAGCATAATATCACATAATCAATCACAAGCTACAAAATTGGTTCTCATACGCCAATTGGTGCAGAAAAGTAAATTACTCATCATAGACTCTCATACGCTTGGAGAGGCACTCAAGGACATTATAAATCAATCAACTAATATTTATCTAACCTTCATTGTAATTTCACCCTCACTCCATAATTTACCAATATTTGACAATGTACCTATTTTCCATAAGAGTTGATACATAAAAATGACCCTAAACTTGACATCAAATTATAACTTTGACCTTAAACTTTGATAGTGCACAAATAGGGCCTTTAACTATTCAAAACCTGAACAAATATGACCTCCAATTTTGCAACCCCATGCGTGAGTTTCACTCGCGCCTACGTGGAAAGGTAATCCAATCACACGATGCCACATCGTTAAAAGGGATGACTTGGAGAGAGGTCATATTTGTGCAGTTTTGAATAGTTAAAGGTCATATTTGTGCACTATCAAAGTTTTGCTTTTTGTGTTAAAATGACATCGTTTTTATTATTATTACTATTATTATTATTACTATTGTTATTATTATTATTATTATTATTATTATAATTTTTTAATTTATTTCTATAGTAGCAGAACCTAACTTTTTTTAATTTAAAAAAATTATTATTATTATTATTTTATTTATTTCTATAGCAGCAGCACCTAATTTTTTTTTAATTAAAAAAAACAGCCACTAGCAGGGATCGAACCAGCACAGTAGGCTGAAAGAAGCGCCCAAGAAGAGCAAATAACACAACTGGGCTATCTAAGTGCCTTGTTTCATGTGGTTCAACATTAATATACGTACATAAATATACATTTTCTATCTTATAGATATCCAATATAATTTTTTTACCAAGGGGGTTCGGGTGAACCCCATGATAATCACGTAGGTCCGTCCCTCATTAGTTTAATAATGTTTTAATAACGTTAATTTAATAACATATTTTAATTACGTTAATTTAATATACTACTACTACTATCCTTAATAACATTAATTCAAAAATGTTTTATTAAAACTATAATTTTTTTATTATTAGTATAGTTTCATATTTAATTTAATATTTAAATAAATAATATTTAGATATATTATATAACTTAAATTCATCCTCTGCTTTATAATATATATACATA